>NC_089753.1:45916928-45926928 GCF_040412425.1 Macrobrachium rosenbergii | reverse complement strand
TCTGAAGAACAAGAAAAATATTTATAAAAATCAGACAATCATTCAAGAACATATCTTTGAAGACTACCTTTATTTACAAAAACAAAACAACCAATCGAAAACAACCTTCTTTCCGACGACCTCGTGAAGAGGATGATTACCAACCTCACCCCGGCACGCGGAGAGGAATCGAGCTCATCAGACTAACCAGTCGACTAGTTTGCACCTTATGGTCAAAGAGTCTAAACATTCATCAGACAATGACCTGACCCTATCAGCCATCAAAACAATTGCGTCAGATGAGTATGGTTAATTTGTAACTGGTGTAGTGTAGTCTCCTATCTATCAGTTCATAATGCAGGGAAAGGCATACAGAATGGTAACCAAGGGAAAACGAAGAAAGAGAGAGAAGGTGAGAGACAAAAATTAATGACAGGCCATGGGAACAGCAACACGTGTTATCAGACACCACCAGAATGCGTGGTGTCTTTAGATCAGTCATCAATATCAGATAAGTTCCACGATCGAAGTGTCAGAAGCAGCACATTCTGGCGAAACTTCTCCCTGTGAGTTTTCGTAAAAATGAATAATTCTTTAAATTAGACGGAGGGAGTGACAGAAGCTGACAGGAGAGAGGGAGAGAGAGACTGGGAGAGATAGAGGGGAGAGACAAAATCGTATTACCCTTTTTAAACCACGAGAGAGAGAGAGAGAGAGAGAGAGAGAGAGAGAGAGAGAGAGAGAGAGAAACCCAGCCGCTGGAATGCACATAAATTAATGAGTTTGGAATATTCATGGGCTCATGAATAAAGGCCCCGAGGCGCTCTGAATAAATCTCGGAAGAGCAAATAAGAAATGTCAAGTATGCCGGCTAGGTGAAGGCAGGCGCAGAGCTGTTATGTAGAGGAGGACATATTTGGAATCTTGCGCGCACGCGCACACACACAAACACACACACACACAAATACACACACACCCATATATATATATATATATATATATATATATATATATATATATATATATATATATATATATATATATATATATATATATATATATATGTATATGTGTATGTATATATGTGTGTGTACATATATGCATATGTATAAATAATATAATAATAATAACAATAATAATAATAATAATAATAATAATAATGACACTCTATAAATAGTGTCAATAATTCGTAAACCAACCGACTATTTTCGCAAACTCGCACAAGTAACTTTTGTAACGTCTAACAAATTTAGAGAGAGAGAGAGAGAGAGAGAGAGAGAGAGAGAGAGAGAGAGAGAGAGAGAGACTCTAAAACAACTTCAAATGTCTGAGGAAAATCGTTTGTGTGCAAATCAAACGCAAATAAAGAGATCGATAGGGGTGGGGAAGGTGGGTAGGTCTGTGGGGGAGGGGGGAAAGAAGAGGGGAGGAGGTGGAGAGACGAGGGGAAAAGGAGGAAGAGGAGAAAGCGGGAAAAATAAACGAGAGACCCCTTCCCCCAAAAGTACGGGAATGAGGTCCCGGCCTCTAAATAATGCAAGCAGTTCACACAAATCACATTTTTTCACTTTGAAGGGGGAATCAATACCTTTACACTTGCAACTGCACTAAGCACCTAACCACTGGGCCACCGAGTGTGGCAATGCGACCGCCTTTAATTATGTAGGACAGGGTTCTGCGTAGTATTGCTCTGAGAGAGAGAGAGAGAGAGAGAGAGAGAGAGAGAGAGAGAGAGAGAGAGAGAGAGAGAGAGAGAGAAAATGCTTTTATACTCTCCCCCCTCCCCCGTGCCTAAATTAAATATATTCGTTCGTGCTCTCGTTGGCTGGTTACACAGTAATTGCTCTTGTTTTAATTACATTAACTCCCTCATTACCTCATTACCTACTTAAGGGATAATCGATTCTGAACTCGTTTAAAAAAAAAAAGTTTTATTTCCTATCGACCTTCGACAGCCGCAATGACAATTGACCTCTTCACGACTTGAAAGATAAAAGTATCAGCAGTCACATACTCGTATACTACTAAGTATAAGGAGTCTCGAACTGGATATTTTTTATAAAAATAACACGGAAAATTTTGTTATCGAACACCAAGTAAAAATATAAAATCACACAGGTAATTTAATAACCCGGACTTCCGGGAAAAAAAACCTGGAAAACGCAAATCAATGTAAAGTATACCTTAGTTTAACCAGACCACTGAGCTGATTAACAGCTATCCTAGAGAGGGCTGGCCCGAAGGATTAGACTTATTTTACGTGGCTAAGAACCAATTGGTTACTAGCAACGGGACCTACAGCTTATTGTGGAATCCGAACCACATTAAAACGAGAAATGAATTTCTATCACCAGAAATAAATTCCTCTAATTCTTCATTGGCCGGCCGGAGATTCGAACGCCGGCCCTCCAGAGTGCTAGCCGAGAACGGTACCGACCAGTCCAACGAAGAACTGCAAATCAATGTAAGTTACTATAGTACAAAGGTTACATGCTCTGCAGACTTAGAAAAAATCTTAATAAAATTTTTTTTATAATATTAATGAAAGGTTTCTCTCTTGTTCAACCATGCTTATTCCTTCCCTTCTACTACCTAGCTTTGGAATTCACTTCCCACTTCAACTTTCCCTGACCCTTATAAACTCTTCCTTTAACAGGCTGTGAAGGGTCGTTAAAAACTACCCCTTTATAGTTTTCTGTAAATGGAAACTACTGTGCTGGCTTTGTCTGTCCGTCCGCACTTAATGCTGTCCGCACTTTTTCTCTCTGCACTTTTTCTGTCCGCCCTCCGATCTTAAAAACTACTGAGGCTAGAGGGATGAAAATTGGTATGTTGATCATCCAACCTCTAATCATCAAACATACCAAATTGCAGCCATCTAGCCTCAATCGTTTTTATTTCATTTATGGTTAAAGTTATCCATAATCTTGCTTCTGACAACGATATAAGATATGCCACCACCGGGCTGTGGTTAAAGTTTCATGGTCCGCGGCTCATACAGCGTTATGCCGAGTCCAGCAAAAGATAGATCTGTTTTCGGTGGCCTTGATTAAACAAAATTGCGCCGAAGCAAATTCGGCGCATTTTTTACTTGTCTCTGTTTCCTTCTCATCTTGTCTTCAGCAAGGCTCCAACAGATTCTCCGCAAAATTGACTCAGATGACCTTCGTCTACTGATGAGTAAGTTGACAGATTTTCGTTGAATTCTACAGGGCCGTAACGTAATACTTTATTACTTAATCGCAGAAAAATACTCAGTTACTTCCTTGGCATACTGAAATATCTTGCAGGAAAATCAACTTAACCGCTCTTAATATTCCTTAGTCCAAAAATGTCTCAAAATGTGTGAAATTCATCACATCATTCCACAGATTTGTTCTGTATATCTAAATCAGACGGACAAAGTAACTTCATTATTATTATTATTATTATTATTATTATTATTATTATTATTATTAAGAAACGGAATGACAATTACAACATGATAAGTCCCATTTTAAAATACGTGACAATACGATTATACGAGAGACAGTTTCCTCCCGAAACAAAGAACAAAGACAAAACAATGAAATCAATAAAAGCTAAATTAACGGATGGAAAAAAAGTAGGACACGAGAACTACATTAATGAAAAAAAAAAACCACGCATAACAAATGCCTTCTCAGACATGCAAGGAAGCACAGGAGACATAAAAAACACTCCACTATACCGGCCTGCAGGAAGTCGCGGAGGAGGAAGAGACTTCCGAAAGAAAACAAACAACTCCCCCCCCTCTCCTTCTTCCCATTCCCCAACTCCCTCACCCCATCTCTCTCTCTCTCTCTCTCTCTCTCTCTCTCTCTTCCCACATGCCCAAGACCTGGCCAGGCCCCGCCCCAAAAAAAAGCAAGCAAGCAAACGCATGTAAAAAAGAGAGAGTAAAAAGGAGGGGGACGGGATGGGCAGGGGAGGGGAGGGGAGGGAGGGAGGGGAGAGGGAGGAAGGGAAGGGGAAGGTGACGAGAGGAGGAGGAGGAGGAGGAGGAGGAGAGACTTCCGAGCCTAGCCTTGATGAATACGAAATCAAAACAAACAATTCCCCTTCCCCTTCCACCTCCACTCACCCCAACTTTCCCCCTACCTCCCCCAGTCAAAAGCAAACAAACGTAGAGAGTAAAAAGAGGAGGAGGAGGAGGAGGAGGAGGAGGAGGAGGAGGAGGAGGAGGAGGAGGAGGAGGAGGAGGAGGAGGCCTTCTGAGCCTTGAAGTAACCAAGAGCAAACAAACTCCCTCCTCCCTCTCCCCCTTCCCCTCCCCCTTTCCTCCCAAAAAGAGTAAACAAACGTGAAAAGAAATTTTTAAAAAAGTAAAAAAAGAAAGTAAAAAAAGGAAAGTAGGACACGTGGAATTCCAAATATTAAAAAACAAACAAAAACGAGCTATCATAAACCCACTCATTCCCTTCCAGGGGAAAAAAGAACAAGCAGAAAGAAAACAAACGGGGGAGAGAGAGAGAGAGAAAGTGAGAGAGAGAGACTCCTTCCCCCTCCAAAAATTAGAACAAGCAGAAAGAAAATAAACGGGAGAGAGAGAGAGAGAGAGAGAGAGAGAGAGAGAGAGAGAGAGCCTCCTTCCCCCCCCAAGTAACAAAAAATTAGAACAAGCAGAAAGAAAACAAATGAGAGAGAGAGAGAGAGAAATGGAGAGAGAGAGAGAGAGAGAGAGAGAGAGAGAGGGAGAGAGAGAGAGAGAGAACCTCCTTCCCCTCCAAGTAACAAAAAATAGAACAAGCTGAAAGAAAACAAACGGAAAGAGAGAGAGAGAGAGAGAGAGAGAGAGAGAGAGAGAGAGAGAGAGAGACTAAAAAAAAAGAGAGAAAAAGTTCGGTTATTGCTTTGGTCGTGGGTGTGGCGGAGTCGGATCGATCAAGGAGGAAGTCCCTCCTCCTCCTCCTCCTCCTCCTCCTCCCCCCTCCTCCTCCTCCTCCTCCTCCGTGCCCTGCGGTCTGGCGTGTGTACGGATGGCCTCTTTCGCCTCTCTAATCTTTCGCTCGTATGAGCGCCCCCCCCCCCACAAGGATAAATAAATTAGATGAAAGGCAAATACGTCAAAAGGAAGATGGAAAAAATGGAGGAAAATATTTCCTCCACTATTATAAACAAACCGGACAATATTAATATATGAATATCAAACACTTATATATATATATATATAATATATATATATATATATATATATATATATATATATATATATATATATATATATATATATATATATATATATATTAGATAAAAATAAATAGTTATATAAAGTAAGAGCGTGACGGGGCAAATAAGTAAAAGGTATCTGTATAAAAGTGAATAAGTGTGAAGGACGAAGTTAGAGAATAAGTGAATAAATGAAAGTCAAACATGGAATAAGGAAGAGTAGATTAACTACAAATAATTCAAATAAATCAGTAAATGCAAGTCAGACATCAAAATAAATAAATGAAAGTCAAACTCGGCAAAAGGGGTTTGAAGGAATGTAGGAAAATAAAAGCTAGATTACAAATAGAACACAACATAAAGACTGAACGGCAAAAGGTTAAATGGACAAGATATAAGAAAATACATTAAGAAATGAAAGAGAAGGAAGAAGGAATAAATAAAATTATTCAAATAGTTTGTGACAGAGTGAATAATTTCAACGTATAATGACAACAGACAAAGGGATCAATCATATATATATATATATATATATATATATATATATATATATATATGTATATAATATATATATATATATATATATATATATATATATATATATATATATATATATATATATATATATATATATATATATATATATATATATATATATATATATATATATATATAATATATATATATATATATATATACATATATATGTATATATACATACACACACATATATATTACTGATCCCTTTGTTTGTTTTTACTTATATATGTATATATATATATATATAATATATATATATATATATATATATATATATATATATATATATATATATATATATATATATGAGTGAGAGAGAGAGAGAGAGAGAGAGAGAGAGAGAGAGAGAGAGAGAGAATAAAAACGTCTGAATAAACCTTTTACCCGTCTATGATTCTAAAATTCCCTAAATAAACAAATAATCAAATAAAGGAGACTAAACAAATAGAGAGAACGGGAAAAGGTCGCGCCCCCATTACCGAGAGGAAAAAAAACAAGCCATTCGTTTATTTCAATAAACAAATGTCATCCCCGTGGACTAAAAAATAAAAAAAAAAATAAAAAATAGGAAAGGTACTTGACAAAACAAACCTCCCCATAATATGTGAAAATAGCAAGAGTTGTTGAAACGAACATTTGGCCGAATAAAACTTACATAAAAAATGTTCCATATTCAAAAGGTGACACACAATTTAAAAGTAAACAATATGTCGCTGAAATTGTATTATTTAAATAAATACGT
This sequence comes from Macrobrachium rosenbergii, assembly GCF_040412425.1. NCBI lineage: Eukaryota > Metazoa > Arthropoda > Malacostraca > Decapoda > Palaemonidae > Macrobrachium > Macrobrachium rosenbergii. The sequence continues at coordinate 45,920,480 of NC_089753.1, read as the reverse complement.
TTATACCGAGCATTTAGTAAATACCAGAGAGTGTATTGCAGTAAATTGCGTATCACCGTTGAGAGAGAGAGAGAGAGAGAGAGAGAGAGAGAGAGAGAGAGAGAGAGAGAGAGAGAGAGAGCATGTGTGTGTGAGAGAGAGAGAGAGAGAGAGAGAGAGAGAGAGAGAGAGAGAGAGAGAGACATCTGTAAACAAGGGCAGCAAAGGAACAAAAAGCGATAAAACGAGATTAGCAGAAGAGAGAGAGAGAGAGAGAGAGAGAGAGAGAGAACAAACCTCGAGAAAGAGGAAATGGATAAAGGACGGAGAGGAAGATGGAAGCGATATGAGAAAATAAGATAACCCGCAAAGGGTACGGAACACTAAAACAAACACACAAACACACACACATACACACGTCCAGTAACGTGTTTACATACACACAAAAAACATACACACGTGAACCACAAGTATAAATGATTACATTAGTAAAAGTACAAATTTACCATTTAATTTTCAACATGACACAGCGCAGCATTATTCCTCATGAAATAAGACGGGCGAATCTTCAATTTTTCTTTTTTTTAGGTAATAATCCAACCTTTCGCTTCCGGGGTCACTGCAACCTGGTTCCGCAGGAATGCATTTTCATCCGTGCTTTGCAATTTCCTTCTCTTGCAAGCAAATTGCAATAAACAGTAATTCAGAAATCCTCTTGGCACAGCTCAGCGCATGAACACTGATGCAATGTTGATCTCACTGAAGACATCATATTGCATTCAAACGGATTTGCTAAATACTCTGATGGAAGAAAACCCGTAGGGGGGTAGTGCCGTCAGTGCACCTCATGCGATGCACTGTAGGCATTACTTAAGGTTCTCTGCAGCGTGTCTTCGTCGCCTAGATGCAACCCCTCTCATTCCCTTTACTGTACCTCTTTTCATATTCTCTTTCTTCATCTTACTTTACACCCTCTCCTGACAATTGATTCACAGTGCAACTGCGAGGTTTTCCTCCTGCTGCACCTTTCAAACCTTTTACTGTCAATTTCCGTTTCAGCGCTGAATGACCTCATGATCCCAGTGCTTGGCCTTTGGCCTAAATTCTGTATTTAACTCAACTCAACTCAACTGATGGAAAATGCACAACAAAGAAATGAAAATTAAGAGTTGAAGCAATGAAAAAAAATATTCATTGTACTATATTAATTAAAAATAATAATTTCTGCTCAATGTACTGCATTAATGAAAAAGAATAAATTCATTTCCCTGGAAACCTCTCACCGTTTTTCTAATGACGATGAAAGCTCCGAGGGAAATGAAGCCATTCGTCATTTTAATGCGGAGGATATTTTATTCGCGTCTTTCACTCTTCCATTTGCATTTCTCGGGTTGTCATTCTTCTTTATCATAAAAAGGGGAAAAATTATAACTATAAAAATAAAAAAATCTTAAAAACCGTTCGCCTGGTATCCAAAACAGAGAAAAGACGAAATCAGGATCAACTCCGGTGAAGGCAATGGAATTCAAGGTTAATGTTCATTAATATTCCCTTCCATCTCTTAAAAGGGGATTCTTCTTTATCATAAAAGAGGGAATGTTTATAAATTTTTTTTTAACAAAATACGTTTCGAGTGGAGTCCAAACCAAAGAGACGACGAAACCAAGATCAAATCCGGTGAAAGTCAATGGAATTAAAGGTTAATATTCATTAATATTCCCTTCCATCTCTTAAAAAGAGGATCTTTCTTTTATGATAAAAATGAGAAAAATTATAACTTCAAAAAATTTTTTAAATAAAAAACCTTTCGCGTGGAACCCAAAACAAAGAGCAGACGAAATCAGGATCAACTCCGGTGAAGGCAATGGAATTCAAGGTTAACATTCGCTAATATTCCCTTCCATATCTTAAAAAGGGGTAGAAATAACACACGAAAAATACCAGGAACGACCCTGGTTCCTCCATCGGATGGCCCTTCCGCCACCTGTGGCCTGGTCTCACCAGGCCACCAAGCAGACGGGAAGATCTTTCTATCATATACGTTAAATTTTTTTTTTTCTAATTCTTTTCCTTAGTTGACAAAATTTCGTTTAAAATATCCGCAATCCGTCTGTATGTCACAGTTTTCTTTGTTAACTAACAGTTATTATTATTATTATTATTATTATTATTATTATTATTAAAATACAAATACTGTCTAAACATTAGGGAGAAAATTCTTAAAAGATTTTCTTATCAGCAAATATGGTGAACCTTAAAAAGTTAAATGCATAAAATTACAGTACTTCAGATTTAACATAATTGAAATAAATATAAAGATTATCTTTAGCATTTCTTATGACTATTCCGATAAAACATGTAATTTCTCGACTATGACTATACTTTTTTCAGCTCGTATGGAACGTTAGATCCTCTCTCTCTCTCTCTCTCTCTCTCTCTCTCTCTCTCTCTCTCTCTCACACTCAGATATCACACATACACAGATATCACCCACAGACATTATATATATATATATATATATATATATATATATATATATATATATATATATATAGAGAGAGAGAGAGAGAGAGAGAGAGAGAGAGAGAGAGAGAGAGAGAGAGAGAGAGAGAGAGAGCTCTCACTTTCAAACGACATCGATTATTTTAATTTACATTAACTGGAACTTCCAGGTAGGCAGAGCTGAACTCTCAAAGCCGCACCCAAATGGCAATTTTGCTCAAGAGCAAGACATAATCCCAGCCTTCTCCAAAGACCCCGCACACTACGAGATTCCAGACATCCAGGTCCTTCTTTAATTCAGCACTCAAGCATCTTCCCGAAAACATCGAGATTAATCTCTGCGGCCTCGATCTCGCCCGGATGTATCCCCACTCCCAACCCCCGGCCCCCACACTGAAAAAGAAAGTGGCAAGGTGTGAAAACGATTAGAGGCCTGGTGTGGGCCTTCGAACCTTCATCGACCAACAGATATTCTCTTTTTGTGGCATTATTTCAATGCAGACTGACATGACGTAAAAATTATATATATATATATATATATATATATATATATATATATATATATATATATATATATATATATATATATATATATATATATATATATATATATATATATAGAGAGAGAGAGAGAGAGAGAGAGAGAGAGAGAGAGAGAGAGAGAGAGAAAGCTTTTTGAAGCTAACTTCTACAACCAGTCTCTAATTGTGGAAGTATAACAGTCTAGTGAATATGAACAAAATTACATAGAACCAACCTGAAACTCCACTCCAAACTTGAGAGAAGCCAAAAATAATATGAAACACAATACCGACAACTATAAATAACTATCGTAACCTCTTACTCCTTCCAATAAAGACAATATCTATATTTGCTCACGAATAACCCAAATGACAGCTGTTATACCAAAAATACTTCCAGTTTTATCTGAACTTGATAATGGAGTTTTATTACTGTTACAATCAATATTTGTTCAAGAAATTGGATAATAATATTTTCTATATAGTCATTCTTCACTAAACTTTAATAATAAAGTTTTCTTACAGTGGCTCTAAAGCTCACAATAAAAGG
>NC_089753.1:45899428-45906928 GCF_040412425.1 Macrobrachium rosenbergii | reverse complement strand
AACAGAATCATGAAAAAGTTATAATGACTACTGGAATGAAAGTCCACCTTTCGGGACACCACTTGACGTAACGAAAGAAGCAGATGTGACGCTATCTACTGCAATAGCAATAGATCAGGAGCATATTTGATTACATACTAATGTATCATCAAAGATGAAATCACACAAAGCTAAGTTTGGCTAACAGAGAAGATGAAATCATACGAAGCTATGTTTGGCTAACAGAGCCTTCTGCGGGTCATTTTCGCGACCCTCTGAAATATACAAAGCAACAGCACGGAATGATGCAGGCAAAATTACTGGCAGAAAATGTTTTTTTATGAAAAAAACACAAAACAACAAAGAAAGTTATTCAGAGAACAAAGTTACACAGATCAAACTGAACTGAGAAAAATACATTTTATGCAGGGTTGAAATATAATCACACACTCATATATATACATAAATATTTGTGCGTGTGTGTAAGTGCGTGTCTGTGTGTGTGTGTGCAAGTGTGTAAGTGTGTCTGTATGATACACACACACACACACACAAAAAAAACCCTATAAAGGGAAGTTACGCAGGCCAAGTCTAGACTTCTCCAGACATACGTTGTACTTCCCTGCAATATTGTCATAACTGTCAATAAAATCATTCGCAGTTAACGATTCTATTACTAATGTCCTAATACTGATTACTTAGGACACCTTTCCCCTTCTTCCTACAGCCATTCAACGCCCCATTTCATAACATCTCAACTTCGTCTCTCGTCTTCCCATTTCCTAACCATAAAAGGAATTTAATTTCCTTCCTTTATCCGAGGCTATTCTCTCTCTCTCTCTCTCTCTCTCTCTCTCTCTCTCTCTCTCTCTCTCTCTCCTAATGATTTCTTAACCCGTCACTTCTTCCTTCCTCTCTCCAGCACTCCCTCCCTCCTTCTTCTCTCCTCCTCCGCCCCCCAATTCATCGTAATCTTCCCTCCGAATCCTTACCAATCCTCCCAAGCATCCCAATCCTCCACATCTCGCCCCCAATCTCATCTGCAGCAGCAGCAGCAGCCTCCCTTCCATTCTCCCGAGGGACCAACACTAAAACCCTGATATATGACTGAGCCGAGCTAGACAGACGTGACCCACTTGTAGAGGAAGAGGAAGAGGCCGTAAGAGGAAAGAGGAAGTTAAGAGGAAGAGGAAAGGAGAAGAGGAAGAGGAGGAAGAGGAAGAGGAGGGAGGTCAGCGAGTGTCGAGGCAGGAGATGCCTCGAGGCATCTTCCTATGGAGGATAAGATCAAATGCGGGGGAGCACGGGAGGAGGAGGAGGAGGAGGAGGAGGAGGAGGAGGAGGAGGAGACGGGCGGCAAGCCGACACATTGAGAGAGAGAGAGAGAGAGAGAGAGAGAGAGAGAGAGAGAGTGGTGAAACTTCTTGGATCGAGACCAAACGCCAGGAAAGGAAAACACAAAGGCAAAGCTTCGTGACGTAAAGAGAAAAACTGGAGAGAGAGAGAGAGAGAGAGAGAGAGAGAGAGAGAGAGAGAGAGAGAGAGAGAGAGAGCGGCCACAGCTACCGGAGGGGCCAAGGGAGACGGTGACGCCCAATTCTGGAGCCTTATAACTGGCGTGGATTCCGAATGATTACATAAAATTCAGCCTATGCGTAATAAGCCGAATAAGGGTTGTTCCATTATAATGTAAAATAATTCTGTTTCAGTTATTATTCTTATGAGAATACGGAATTACAAATCTATTGGGTATCAGTATTACTGACTTGAGGGTCGGATCCGAATGTTAATTCTTTTCATAAAAAAATTTTTTTTTCTTTATTATATGTCATTAAAGAGCAATTATCAGTATCTTGTTTATACCTGAGGATACCTCAAGGCACGTCGACAGAAAAAGGCTCCAGTTAACAAAGACCTTTCTCTTACTTCAATTCACTGCCCTTCCTATTCTTACTTCACTTCCTCTCCTTGTTTTTACTTCGCAATTTTTTTTATATTCTTACTTCACTCCCTCTCCTTATTCTTATTTCACTTCACTAGCTTTCCTATTCTTACCTCCCTTCCTCTCCTTATTTTTACTTCACTATCTTTCCTATTCGTACTTTACATCCTCTCCTTATTCTTACTTCACTTCATGGTCTTTCCTATTCATACTTCACATCCCTCCTTATTTTTACTACACTTCCTCTCCCTATTCTTATTTCACTTCACTATCCTTCCTATTATTACTTTTACTTCCTCTCCCTATTCTCACTTAATTTCCTCTATTCTTACTTCCTCTCCATATTCTTACTTCACTATCTTCCTATTCTTACTTCACTTCCTCTCCCTCTGCTTACTTCACTTCACTATCTTTCCTATTTGTACTTCTTCCTCTCCCTCTTCTTATTTCACTTCACTATCCTTCCCATTATTACTTCACTTCCTCCCCCTATTCTTACTTCAATTCCTCTCCCTATCCTTACTTCACTTCACTATCTTTCCTATTCGTACTTCTTCCCTCCCTATTCTTACTTAGCTTCCTCTAGTCTTACTTCCTCTCCATATTCTTACTTCACTATCTTCCTATTCTTACTTCACTTCCTCTCCCTCTGCTTACTTCACTTCACTATCTTTCCTATTCGTACTTCTTCCTCTCCCTATACTTATTTCACTTCACTATCCTTCCCATTATTACTTCACTTCCTCCCCCCTATTCTTACTTCACTTCCTCCCCTTATTCTCACTTCACTTACTCTCCCTATTCTCAATTCACCTCCTCTATTTATTCTTACTTCACTTCACTATCAGTTCTAGTCTTTCTTCAAGAAAGATTTGACAAGGAAAGTCCCACCACCACCTCCTCCTCCTCCTCCTATTTCCAGACCCTCCTTTCCTAAAACGAATATAAAAGGGATATATATCTAAGCCTGATTTATAGTGAGGGTGGGACCATCCACAAAAACTCATTGAGTTCTTTTGGTGATTTATAAAGGGATAACTTCACGGAACCCCCCAAAGCATCTCACACTTTCCTCTTCATGTGATAAATATTTGAGTTTGCAATAAACAATGTCTATACAAAAAACACAATTTAACATTAGCAATAAACAGACACACACGCAAAGCAAAGTTTATTATTTGTAATAAACAATGATACGAAAAAACACATTTAAGTTTCAAATTAATTTTTTTATTTTTAAGGAATATACACATAAAAGTTGTACTGTTTTAGCACGTTTCTGGTACAGTGTACTGCAAATTTAAATAAATTCTATGAAAATATTACAGAGCCTGACGTGCAAAAATCGCAAATATTATACATTATATCTGCAAAATTCGAGAGTATTATACATTTTGTATGCAAAAATCGAGAATATTATAGAATTAAATATCAAAATACAATACTGAAACCATTCTACACCACTCTCCAAATAATATATTGAAAAACAAACTGACAGGAATGCATTATTTATCTAGGGGCATAGGGGAGGGGGGAGAGGAGCTATGCAGTGACACAAGTGATGCTTGGGAATTTGCATTCCACCAACATACCACAACCTAAGATCTGAGAACACCCAGACTTAAAGCAACGAATAAAATGGCGGACATGAGTTGGCCCACCTGTCACAATCAGCTGATTACATACTCCAGTCACTTGAGCAAACGATAATTGAAAGGACGGGACGCTAAGAGCATCACTTCATCTTCTCCCTACCATCTAAAACCCCTAGGCTATTCACTCCTATTCCAACTCCTTATCGTATCCTAACCTACCCTTATCCTATCCTTATTCTTATCCTATCCTCCTCTCAGCGTAACTGATGCTGGAGGCAATCGTGATGACACTCAGGCCAGATCAAAGGACCAGACGTCATGCTGGAGAAGGTAATGACAGCAACACAGGTGAGGCCTTAATGGAACTTGTCAGCTATACCCCTCACAAGGACCCCAAACACTTTTCTGAGATGATATACATCCACCTGCTACAGAGAGAGAGAGAGAGAGAGAGAGAGAGAGAGAGAGAGAGAGAGAGAGAATGAATTACGAATGTATATTTGTATACTTTTGGTTTAAGTAACATTTCAAGAACCTTAGAGAATTATTTATATATATATATAACATTGATAAGATATATATATTATTTATATATATATATATATATATATATATATATATATATATATATATATATATACATACATACATACACACTCATCGTCACTTTTACCGGATCTGTGTGTATTTGTCATAGCCATAATACCCTCCAGTAAAAGTTTCAGCAGCAGACTCTAAAGACAAGTTCGGACTAAAATTCAACGTAAGCTATAACATAATTCCACGGTTTGAAAGGGTCGATTCCAGTTTGAATCTGAATTCGACAGATATATTTATGGAAGAGCGAGGAGAGATATATATACCATCATTAATGGTCGGGTGCTTTAGCTTAATACTGGTTTAATCTCACCCCAACCCAATGTGCGTCAGTTCGATTCTCCTCGCCGATTATTAACCTCATTTTCGTGGATAATTCAATCATGAAACATACGATAAAACTATAGCCACCACAGAGGGATCCGAACACACATTTGCAATAGCAAGGATAGGGTAACGAACACTCCAGCAAGGGCAAAAAGGGTTCGAATTCAACCAAGGCTATGAGAGCTTCATCGTTTATCCCCAATTTGGATCCAAGGCTTGCGGAAAACGTCCACTACAATATCAGCTTCTTTCATAGGCCACAAACGATCGTCTTTCAAGGTTACATAAGGTCGTTCTTCATTGGTCACAAAAGGTCATCACAGGTCACGAAACATCATAATAGATCACAAGCGGCTGTTTTTCATAGGCAACTTATAGAATCACCTGCTGTCATCTCTTCCACCTTTATTTCTCCATCTTCATGTTTTTCACTGACTCGCAAAATTTTACTCTTGTTTAATTTTATCCTTAATTTTCATCTCCTGCAAACACTTTTGCTAGTTTCAGCAGCTTCTTTTCCTTAACTTTGTACCTATACCTGTACTCCTTCCTCTTGACTTCTTGCATCACACTACTCATGCAGATATTGAATAATTATGAGCACATAACTTATCTTTACCTCTGATCCAATCTTACACTTTCCAACTTACATATTCTAACATATGCTTCATCTTGATTACAATGACTCTTGATTTCTCTCGGTAATTTACCTTCTAAACCATAAATCCTCAATATCATAAGCTATATATAGGTATGTGTAGCTTTTTCCCCTCAGCGTAGAAGGGCTAACATAACTGCTTCATAAAATCTTGATCCACACACCCTCTTCTTTCCCTGAGACCACAATGCACTTTCCCTATCAGCCCCTCTATCGTCTGTTATACTTCCTCTATCGGAATCCTACAACACAGGTATGCTATGCTCCTGTAATTCTTACAGTTACCTCTTTCACCTACTGCTTTTATTAAGCAGACAACTATTCCACTCGTTCATTCCTCGAGAATCTTTCCCTCATCCAGGCACAACTTACACACCAAGGTCAGCTACTCAACCATTCTATGACCACTTGACTGCAGCATTTCACTTGTAAGAGCAGCAACACCTGGTGTATGTATGTATGTATATACAATATATATACATATATTATATATACATCTCTCTCTCTCTCTCTCTCTCTCTCTCTCTCTCTCTCTCTCTCTCTCTATATATATATATATATATATATATATATATATATATATATATATATATATATATATATATATATATATATATATATATATATATATAGTTATTGTTCAGTGTCCACCTCTCTCTCTCTCTCTCTCTCTCTCTCTCTCTCTCTCTCTCTCTCTCTCTCTCTCTCTCTCTCCCCGGTGTTCCTTTCGGATTGCGAAAGGCCACATATTTTTTTTTTAATTGGGATTATATGCGGGCCAATTAGACTGAGCGGGGAAGATTTTTTTATATTTTTTCCTTTTTGATTTTCAAAAGAACCTAACAAGGTCTCTCTTAAAAAAAAAAATTCAGGTTTTGCTTATTATGGCCTCGTGGCCTATACAATGATTTTTAATTAAAGGCTAATAAAGAAATTTATGGCATATGGTAATGTGATTCATAGATGTGTATATACAGTATATATATAATGACAGCCAAAAACTTTGCATCGATATATCACATTAGCATACGATATTAAATTTCTTTATTAGACTTTAATTAAAATTAATTTTATAGGTCACGAGGCCATAATAAGGAAAACCTGCCTTTTTTTTTAAAAGAGAGACCTTGTTAGGTTCTTTTGAAAATCAAAAAGGAAAAAATCTAAAAAAAATCCTACCCGCTCAGTCTAATTGGCCCGCATATAATCCCAATTAGAAAAAAATATATGGCCTTTCGCAATCCGAAAGGAACACCGGAGAGAGAGAGAGAGAGAGAGAGAGAGAGAGAGAGAGAGAGAGAGAGAGAGAGAGAGAGAGAGAATGGGACGTTGAATCATACCTGCAAAGGGGAGAGAGAGAGAGAGAAAGAATTGGACGTTGAATCATACCTGCAAAGAGAGAGAGAGAGAGAGAGAGAGAGAGAGAGAGAGAGAGAGAGAGAGAGAGAGATGGATATTGAACAATAACTGAGAGGGAGAGAGAGAAAGAGGGCGAGATGGACACTGAACAATAACTGAGAGAGAGAGAGAGAGAGAGAGAGAGAGAGAGAGAGAGAGAGAGAGAGAGATATGGACACTGAACAATAACTGAGAGAGAGAGAGAGAGAGAGAGAGAGAGAGAGAGAGAGAGAGAGAAGGGGGATGGATTATCGATGTCCATGATCCCATCATAAATTTTCAGCAGCACGCTCGGCGGATCATAAAATCAGGAAGCTTGACCGTCCACGAATTAAACAATTCCGAGGCTCTAATCAAATAAAGCGACGGATATTCGCCTAATAACTCTTTTGATTTTCCTTTTTTATCTCATTATCAACGAGGCGTCCATATTTCACGAGATAATAACCCACTCGCCGAAAGGCTATAATATCTTCCTGATATTTCCGCTCTTCGGTCTCACCCCAGCAACGCCATCTATCCTCCAAGTTCCGAACCTCCTCGTTATTATTGGGATGATGGCTATGGCTATTCTCTCTCTCTCTCTCTCTCATTTAGTCACTCTCGTTTGCATCCTTCATTCTCTCTCTCTCTCTCTTTCTCTCTCTCTCCCTGTCTCAGTCACTCTCTGCTGCATCCTTCTCTCTCTCTTTCTCACTCTCTCTCTCTCTCTCTCTCTCAGTTGAATCCTTCTTTCTCTCTCTCTCTCTCTCTGATGCATCCCTCTCTCTCTCTCTTCTCACTCACTCACTCTCTCTCTCTCTCTCTGTTGCATCCTTCTCTCTCTCTCTCTCTCTCTCTGTTGCATCGTTCATTCTCCTCTCCCCTCCCTCACCCGCCCCACCCCCACCCGACCTACTCTTGCCCCCCCCCCCCTCTCCCACCACTCCTGCTCCTCCCACACAAACACCGTCTCTTCATAATTCATAGGATGTCCTCTTAATCTCATTATTTCCTCTCCCGTT
>NC_089753.1:45879428-45894428 GCF_040412425.1 Macrobrachium rosenbergii | reverse complement strand
TTCATGAATACTACAGCTAACAGTTTCATGAATACCACAGCAAAAAGATTCATGAATACCACAGCTAACAGCTTCATGAATACCACAGCAAAAAGATTCATGAACACTACAGCAAAAGCTTCATAAATACTACAGCTAATAGCTTCATGAATACTACAGCTAACAGCTTCATGAATACCACAGCAAAAAGATTCATGAACACTACAGCAAAAGCTTCATGAATACTACAGCTAACAGCTTCATGAATGCCACAGCAAAAGCTTCATGAATACTACAACCAACAGCTTCATGAATACTGCAGCAAAAGCTTCGTGAATACTCAACAAATAGCTTCATGAATACTACAGCTAACAGTTTCATGAATACCACAGCAAAAGATTCATGAATACCACAGCTAACAGCTTCATGAATACCACAGCAAAAAGATTCATGAACACTACAGCAAAAGCTTCATAAATACTACAGCTAATAGCTTCATGAATACTACAGCTAACAGCTTCATGAATACCACAGCAAAAAGATTCATGAACACTACAGCAAAAGCTTCATGAATACTACAGCTAACAGCTTCATGAATGCCACAGCAAAAAGCTTCATGAATACTACAACCAACAGCTTCATGAATACTACAGCAAAAAGCTTCGTGAATACTGCAACAAATAGCTTCATGAATACTACAGCTAACAGTTTCATGAATACCACAGCAAAAAGATTCATGAATACCACAGCTAACAGCTTCATGAATACCACAGCAAAAAGATTCATGAACACTACAGCAAAAGCTTCATAAATACTACAGCTAATAGCTTCATGAATACTACAGCTAACAGCTTCATGAATACCACAGCAAAAGATTCATGAACACTACAGCAAAAGCTTCATGAATACTAAGCTAACAGCTTCATGAATACTAGCAAAAAGCTTCATGAATACTACAACCAACAGCTTCATGAATACTACAGCAAAAAGCTTCGTGAATACTGCAACAAATAGCTTCATGAATACTACAGCTAACAGTTTCATGAATACCACAGCAAAAAGCTTCATGAATACTACAACCAATAGCTTCATGAACACTACAGCTAACAGCTTCATAAATACCACAGCAAAAGCTTCACGAATACTACAGAACATTCGTGCTCACACTTCTAAAGCCATTGACAAAATATCAAGCTCCTTCTCTACCGCTATCATACATTAGTACGATTAGTTTCATTAATTTCTATAACATAACTGGAAACAAGGCTTTAAAACTGCACGACACAGGCCCTTTGGTGTACAGCTAGTACCCTACTGGATCAATACAGAGACAACGCGCATGTGCGGGGCATTTCCTCATACAAGGGGTCCACAACTATTTACGAGTTGTTCCTTTGTCATGGGAAAAGGTGAGCTTGTGTCCCAAGTCAATGGACTTTCAGACAAAGGTCCTGACTGTAACGCTTGTAAAAATACATAAAATATTCTTTACAGCTTTTTTTACTAACACATTTCTTTATCAACAAGCGCTTGTAACTAGCTGACTCCTCTAATTTCTCTGTAGATTAAAACTCATGCACACACACATCTAAGCAAACATTTCATTTGCTGATTCCCATTCGGGAGAAGCGACAGAACGCCATAATTCGTTGACAATCTTTTTATACCAAAGAAAACGTTTGCAAAAACGTTTCCTGTCTCCAGCCTCTTCAACATCAAGAAGCGGCATCGCAGCAAAAGGTGCCTCCACAAAAATAAAATAATAAAAAAAGTGTCACCGACAAAGAGGTGTGGAAGTGCGTACGTGAGCAACAACAGCACTTGTTCTGCAGCAAGCATCACTTTAAATAGCCTTCGTGCATGCATTAGACGTGGAGGCATGCAACGCCGTGCCTTCAGAGGGCAAAGGAGAGAGAGAGAGAGAGAGAGAGAGAGAGAGAGAGAGAGAGAGAGAGAGAGAGAGAGAGAGTTTTTACTCACAACGAAGTGCTTGTTGTACACCGTCCATTTGTTTACTCTCGGGGTGACACTAGTGTTTTTGATACAGACAAGCATTACTGGATGTCAGAGTCAAGACGATAAGCATCGGCAGTTTCGAAGTAGATTTTATGTCCCGAGAACTGTAAGTAATTTTAAGTGACTTTCCTCGACTTTGCGGCAAAACTGATGAAATGTACTTTAAGAGTGGTGTGATGTGATATGATAAAAAGCTAAGACTGCTGTAAAATTATAGTGAAAAGGGTGATGTAAAATGAGATCAGTACACAGATGCTGTAAAATGACAATTCAGTAATGCTGTAAAATACTATCAATCTTAACTTGATGTAAATTAATTCAGGAATGTGTACAATACTATCAATCTTAGCTTGATGTAAATTAATTCAGCAACGTGTACAATAATATCAATCCAGACATGAGGCAAAAGAATACTAACCCAAAAATGCTTTAAGGTAATATCAAACAAGGCAACTGTAAAATATACATCCTGGGTTGCTGTAAAATGATATCGATCCCACCACGATTCAAAATATATCAGTCCCACAATGACGTAAAATAATAGCAGTCCACGGATGCTCTGTCAATGCAATGCATGATTAAATCAACACATCCATATGTAAACACAATGATATACTTTAATGTATAAAAAACACTGAACAAAAAATTATTAAATCAAAATTGGGAAAAGCCAATAAAGGGACAGCAAAATTAAGCTTGGTAAAATTCGCATATAACATCAGCAAAACAGCAAGCAATCAACACTCACATACATGAAACCAAACAACAAAAATACTCTCTCTCTCTCATATTTTCTATTAGTTTAATCTCTCTCTCTCTCTCTCTCTCTCTCTCTCTCTCTCTCTCTCTCTCTCTCTCTCTCTCTCTCTCTAATTTCTACTTCGAGTAGTTTAAGGTCTCTCTTTCTAATAATTTCTACTTTGATTAGTTTAATCTCTCTCTCTCTCTCTCTCTCTCTAATAATTTCCATTGCGATTAGTTTAAAGTTTCTCTCTCTCTCTCTCTCTCTCTCTCTCTCTCTCTCTCTCTCTCTCTCTCTCTCTCTACACAGGGTTTAACCTGCGACCCCAAATTTCCATAATCACCGTTTTATCCTCTCGAATGAATTTAGTGTTCAAACTGTCAATGTTTTAAGATAAACTTCCCCTCCCCGAAAAAATCTGATAATTTAGCGTCTATGAATTCCTTCTTTATCTCGGCGTGCACGCCCTCCTCAACACGGGACAAGACAGCCTTACACACTGGCATACCACCTGCTACGGGAGACTCTTCCCCGTACATGCATATTAACACATGAAACTCCCTTGAAGATACTCTCGTGAGTGCCTCCTTTGTGAGTTAGACGAATGGCCAAACAACAGACAAGAGACCGTCCCAGACCACCCTAGACCAGACCAGGCCAAGGCAAGACCTCTCAGCTGAGTGGGATCACTCAGAGACATCAGACAAGACCAGCCAAACCCAGAGCAGACCAGACCAGACCAGGCAAGGCCAAAGCAAGGCAACAAGACCCCTCAGCTGAGAGGGGATCACTCAAACAGAGAGAGACCACCTCCTTGTAGTAGATCTTGATTATGTATTCGGCTTTTGATGTTTGTTGATAGAGCGACTAATCGTCAATTTCCAAGAGGTGTCTCGGTGCGCTTTATAAACGGAGGGTTTTTATCTGAATGAGTTACATTATTGGCAAATAACCATGGTCTTGTCTTGGGTATTTGTTTTGTCCATTAAAGGATTCTTATTCACTTTTTTTTACTTGGATTTACTTAGCAAACTTTTCGCGTATATTTTTTACTTTCGTTGGTTTTTTATTCTAAATCAATCAGCTGAAGCTTACATATATGGGGTTAATTAGTAAGATAATGTATAAATATATATATATATATATATATATATATATATATATATATATATATATATATATATATATATATATATATATATATATATAAAATACCGTTCATCACTAAAGTAAATGTTACAAGAGAATTTAGAATAAAAGTCCTTTCATTTTAAAATCTCTTTCACCCCATTTATTTAGAGCTTTCTTAATCTGCATCTCTTCCTTCCTCCTAAATTCAGAATTATGCCACTTTCATTAATGTTCTTCCAATCTCTCCACATGACCACCCCATCACAAAACACTTTTGTTACAACACCTACACTATTCTCAGCAAACTTTTGTCTTCCGTCAAACTACAAACACTGCATATTCCCCCAACCCCAATAATAAGTAAACAAACAATTTGAAAAAAAAAAAAAACGAAATAGGGAGAAAAAACAAAGCGAAAAACCTCCGAGAGGTACCTCGAAGCCTCATTAACTTTTCGTTTTACGTCTTTCGGTTTACCATTAATGGCACCAGAAGACGCCCTCATGATATCTGACAACTCATAAAACATACTTTTATGAACCATACGGGGAAACACGGGACGCAGTTTCAGACGTATAAAGCCACACGCCAGTTCCTCCATTACACGCTGAGAGAGAGAGAGAGAGAGAGAGAGAGAGAGAGAGAGAGAGAGAGAGAGAGAGAGAGAGAGAGAGAGAGAGAGAGAGAGAGGTAAGTAGACGTCAACAAAAATATCAATCAAGATAAAAATTAACTCGAAAAAATAAAGCCACACACACACACACACAGAGAGAGAGAGAGAGAGAGAGAGAGAGAGAGAGAAAGCTCATGGATATAATATATATATATATATATATATATATATATATATATATATATATATATATATATATATGTGTGTGTGTGTGTGTGTGTGTAGATGTATACATACATAATATATATATATATATATAATATATATATATATATATAAATATATATATAAAAGGTGTGTGTACATGCATGTGTATAGCGTACGCTTGTGCCTATAGTACTAATAAACACCACATCGCAATATATCCACATGCTTTGCACAACACAAACACGCTAATGCATCCTGCAATAAGAGAAGTAAACACGCAAGACAGACAAATGGACCTGCAATTGCACACTGCCAAAAAAGACCTTGCCTGGCCATACCTTCGCCCCACAATAATAAATAAAGGCTACGGCTTGACAAGGATGAAATGCGACACTCTTTCCTCTTCGCTGTCAAATAATTATCGGATTGTTTATGGTCTCCGCCTTCTTCCCTGTTCCCTTTTATTTACGACATCCGTCTCTCTCTCTTCCATTATAGGGATTAAGCCTGTCAATCAGGCATAATAACTGTCATAATTCACACGTCAACACCTCGTCTCTATTTCTTCCTTAATCCTTGTATTCGTCGCACTCTCAATCTTTTTTGTGACAGTTTTACTATAGATGGGTATCTATTTTCAGACTTATACTTATATATATACATACATACACACATATATATATACAAATAGCTATACATTTTATATACACATAAATATATACACACACACACACACACACATATATATATATATATATATATATATATATATATATATATATATATATATACACACACATGTACACACACACACTGTGTATACTCACATTCACCTATGAAACATACACCCCGAGAGAGAGAGAGAGAGAGAGAGAGAGAGAGAGAGAGAGAGAGAGAGAGAGAGAGAGAGAATGTTCAGATTTTCAAGAAAAAAAATTTCACTTTTTATGGATTCCATAAAGGGTAAACTTATACTTATATTCACTAATATTTCCTCAAAGGCGTTCTCTTACATAAGATTGTCCTGAAATCTGGTTTGGTCATTTATAATACAGTTATCACTCTCTCTCTCTCTCTCTCTCTCTCTCTCTCTCTCTCTCTCTCTCTCTCTCTCTCTGTCTCTGTTGGTCAAAAGAGATCTATATTGAAACTCAAAGGACTGATTTCTGCTTCACATTCTGACGGATAACAAAACTTAATGTAAAGTTTGTCCACAAGACTGTCGATTGTTTATTTACTTTACATTTAAATTTAAATTATATCTTAAATTTTAATAACGCTACCTCCTTATTAATGAGATCAACACACCATGGCAGTAGCTAGCACTAAGCATTTCAATTCACTTATCGGCACAGCATTTTCCTTCGTTTATGCTCAGTTTAACATTATGGTTCTTCTTCTTCTTCTTCTTCTTCTTCTTCTTCTTCTTATTATTATTATTATTATTATTATTATTATTTGTGTCGTTGGTGCTATTGGTTTTGTACTGCGTTCACTGTATCTGCACTCTGTACTTGCATTTGGTCAACATATCATTATTATTATCCATATTACCCCATTTTAATAGTCTAGTCTCTTCCACCAAGTCTAATGTTTATTATCAATCTCTTAACGGTAAGAATAAAATTAGCCTTCAATAACTACCATCAATAAATAAAAAAAGCCTATTAATCAAATTCCGTGACTATTAACGATTAACAAACAATGAGAAAAATAACACAGAGGTCAACTGTATTCAATCATTGCCTAGGTTAACTTCCAATATGATAAATTCTAATTCATTAACATTTCCGCCGTCAGGGAAAAAATAGAGAATGATATAATCAGCACCCACTCATGAGTGGGTCCTGGATATCATTAACATCAGCATTAAAATTTTTATAATTTTTTTCTATTTGCTAAAGAATTTTTCCATGTTACTTGCCAGTGGAATATAAAAAAGGAAAACTAGAAAATTAAATGAGAAATTCTTAAAAATAGAGAATGATATATTAACATCACCATTAAAATTCTTGCTTTTTTATATTATAAGAAATTTTTCCGCGTGGAAACTCCAACATTGGATTCGTTACTTCCCAGTGGAATCTTCGGCGCAATCGAGTTTTCTGTACAGCGTATAACGCTGTATGAAATTTTCGACCGCAGCCCATGAAACTCAGCCACGGTCCGGTGGCGGTCTCAGCCACGGTCAGTAAAACTTTTAGCCGCGGCCAATGAAACTCATCCACGGTCCGGTGGTGGCCTGTGTTGTTGATACCTATGGCGATAACAGAAGTACGATTATGGCTAACTTTAACCTTGAATAAAATAGAAACTACTGAGGCTAGAGGGCTGCAATTTGGTATATTTGATGACTGGAGGATGGATGGTCAATATATCAGTTTGCAGCCCTCTAACCTCATCATTTTTTAAGATCTGAGGGCGGACAGAAAAAGTGCGGACGGACAGACAAAGCCATCTCAATAGTTTTCTTTTACAGAAAACTAAAAACTAGAAAACGAAAGGAAAAAAAAACAATTAAAAACAAAGAAATAAAAGTGTCCAAAAAGGAAGGATAAAAAGCAAGCACCCCAATAAGTGGAATAATGGAAAGTATAATAAAAAGAAACGGCAACACGATTTTCTCATTTGTCTCACCTCTCCTCTGGAATCTCTCGTTTCTTTATCCCCTTATTCGTTTCGGATTTCTTTCGCTCGTGTGTGAAGACCAGAACTTTCACTTATCTTTTGGCAAATAACCCGGATTTCTTTCTGGGAGTTCACAAAAACCCTTTTTGATTGGCTGGCATACAGTTTTTGACCTGACTTCCAGAGTCTTTACAGCTAACATCTAAATCAGATTAGATTATTATTATTATTATTATTATTATTATTATTATTATTATTATTATTATTATTATTATTATAAAGCTGGTGTTAAGCCAGCATAGGCTTTTGCTCATAGAGCAGTCTGTAAATAATAATTACTATTATTATTATTATTATTATTATTAACCATGGATGCAGGATGAGTAACAATAATAGCCTTTTCTAATTGGCAATTCATAAGTTTTCTTCTAGTATATTATTATTATTATTATTATTATTGCAAAATACATCACAACACGGGTGCTCCATGAAGAAATTCAAGAGCACAACAGGGCAAAGGCAATAATAATAATAATAATAATAATAATAATAATAATAATAATAATAATAGTAATTCAGTGACAAAGCTTTGAGTCTTCGACATCATCCTCAGATCCCATCATCTAGTAGAAGATTTCAATCCCTCCTGAATTAATAATAATAATAATAATAATAATAATAATAATAATAATAATAATAACACTATTATTATTATTATATCAAATTCCTTCGTTGCGCATCCTTTTCCACGAGGTTAGGAAAGGTTTAACTCCTTCAGGTAACACTTAACCATCAATATATCCTAGGCTTGAGTCCACTTAATATACGGACGCAGCCATTCCAAATTCCCTATCTACCCACAGCATATCTGAATATGAATCATCCCTTCTCAAACCTTCTTGCACAATTGCGCACCATAGCCATCCATAACGCACTTTAATCATCTGTTGTTGTTGTTTATGATTATGCTGGCTTTATGCCGGCACGGGCTCGGAATAATAATAACAACAACAGCAATAATAATAATAACAATGGGGCAGCCCGTAACAGAGTCCTCTTTACCTGTAATATTGAAGGAAGAGAAATGCGGACGTATGAAGCGGACAGACGTACAAACTGAAGGAGAAACATACAGAAGGACGTACAGACAGACGTACAAACAGACAGGCAGACGTACAA
Organism: Macrobrachium rosenbergii; assembly: GCF_040412425.1. Taxonomy (NCBI): domain Eukaryota; kingdom Metazoa; phylum Arthropoda; class Malacostraca; order Decapoda; family Palaemonidae; genus Macrobrachium; species Macrobrachium rosenbergii. The sequence continues at coordinate 45,885,933 of NC_089753.1, read as the reverse complement.
ACGGAAAGACAGACGTACAAACAGACACACAGACGTACAAACGGAAAGGCAAACTTACAAACGGACAGACACGCGTACAAACGGAAAGACAGACGTACAGACGGAAAGACAGACGTACAAACAGACAGACAGACGTACAACCGGAAAGACAGACGTACAAACGGACAGGCAGACGTAATAACAGAAAGACAGGCATACAAAAAGACAGACAGACGTACAAATGGACAGGCAGACAGACGTACAAATGGACAGGCAGACGTACAAACGGATAGACAGACGTACAAACGGACAGACAGACAGACAGACGTACAAACAGACAGACAGACGCACAAACAGACAGGCAGACAGACGTACAAACGGACAGACAGACGCACAACCGGACAGGCAGACGTAAAAACCGACAGACTGACGTAGACAGACAGACGTACAAACGGACAGACAGAATTACACACACGGACGGTTGATTGATTGATTTATAGTTACTAAAATTGGCGTCACAACATCTAGGTTATTGAAGCTGTCACACGGACGGACAGATGTACAAACGGACAGACAGGCGGTCTCTAAGGGTTGAAATAACTGGAGAGAACTAAGGCAACTGAAAGGAGTAACTGGTATTCCTTAAAGGGAAATTTCCATAAATTTCCATTCGAAAAATGATTTTTAAATCTCCATTCGAAAAAGTAACTTTATATTTCCATTCGAAAAATTATCTCTAAATTTCCATTCGAAAAAGTAACTACATTTCCATTCGAAAAATATCTTTAAATTTCCATTCGAATAAATCATCTTTAAATTTCCATCCGAAAAATTATCTTTAAATTTCCATTCCAAAAAAATATTTTAAATTTCCATTCGAAAAATTATCTTTAAATTTCCATTCGAAAAAAAAATATTTTAAATTTCCATTCGAAAAATCATCTTTAAATTTCCACTCGAAAAATTATCTTTAAATTTCCATTCGAAAAATATATTTCTAAATTTCCACTCAAAAAGAACTGAATTATCTTTTAAATTTCCACTCGAAATAATTAACCTTAGATTCCATTCAATAGAGAAGCGAATTATCTTTAAATTTCTATTCAAAAGAGAACTGAGTCCTTGACGGCTAAAAATAACGTTTCCTTCTATTAAAACAATCACGCTTTATCCTTTTGCGTCAATCAGAGTCTAGATTAAAAAAAATCGAATTAATCCCAACCGAGGGATTAATTAAAGCCGGCTTTTATAAAAACAAAAAGGAGAGTTACATTTTAAAGGGAATTAATGTGTATATCACTGAATTTTAAGTGGGAGATTATTTTTTATTTATGAGGTATTCCCAACATTTTATAATGAAACAGTAGGAATTTCCTGGTATTTCCATAACACTGGAAGTTATTTACCAAAATAGAGAAATAAATAGATAAATAAATAAATTAGATAAATATATATGCATAAATAAACAAATAAAACTGAACTAAATATTGCATAGTTTTAAGGTTGTTTGACTTTTTATCTGAATTCCAACGTATATTGCATTTAGAGTTCACTGGTTATACGAAATTATTGGTAAGGTTCCCCAGTACGTAAATATATACAATAAAAAGTATATATAAATGCAATACTTTCGGTTGTTTGTAGTGTAATTATTCCAGGTAATCAATAACCCCTCTCTCTCTCTCTCTCTCTCTCTATTTGAGATGAGGAAAGTCTGGCACGGATAGTTCAACATAGAGTTCTCTTGAGAGAGAAAGAGTCTCTCTCTCTCTCTCTCTCTCTCTGTTTCCTCCTAGACAGAACTATTTTGAACTATCCATGAGAGACTAGAGAAAGAGAGAGAGAGAGAGAGAGAGACCCCATCTCTCTCTCTCTCTCTCTCTAAAGAGAACTATTTTGAACTATTCATGCCACTAATACATAAAGAGAGAGAGAGAGAAAGAGAGAGAGAGAGATTCTCTCTTTCTCAGGAGAACTCTAGTTTGCACTATCCATGCCAGACTTTCTTCCATCAATACAGAGAGAGAGAGAGAGAGAGAGAGAGAGAGAGAGAGAGAGTTCCTCCCGAAGGCCAACACTGACAAATGACTGGGGCGTAAACGCTAATCACAATGCATCGTATAAATTCGGGAATATAAAGGCAATTAGGCTTAATTTGGGGGATGGGGGGCATTAAGTAGCTGGCTCTTCTTTCTCGCCTTTGGAGCGCCCTCACAACGAGGTCACAGACGCTCTAGGTTGAATTCACCTTTAAGGTAAATTTTACCTTGGAGACAATTTTTGTTTTCTTTAAGCGAAAACTATTGCGCCGGCTTTGGCTATCCGTCCGCACTTTTTTCTGTCCGCACTTTTTTCTGTCCGCACTTTTTCTGTCCGCACTTTTCTGTCCGCCCTCAAATCTTAAAAAATACTGAGGCTAGAGGGCTGCAAATTGGTATATTGATCATCCACCCTCCAATCATCAAACCTACCAAATTGCAGCCCTCTAGCCTCAGTAGTTTTTATTTTATTTAAGGTTAAAGCTAGCCATAATCGTGTTTCTGGCAACACAACAACACAGGCCACCACGGCCGGCTGAGAGTTTCATGGGCGCGGCTCATACAGCATTATACCGAGATCACCGAGAGATAGATCTATTTTCGGTGGCCTTGATTATACGCTGTACAGAAAACTCGATTGCGCCGAAGACACTTCGGCGCATTTTTCACATTTTATGTAGGTAAACTTTACCTGTGCGATTCGTTTTAGGTAAAGCGGCTTTAATTTTTCTTTTAAGGCCCGACTTTGTGATGACTTATACAAGTCTTCTAATTTGACTCCTCTGCACTAGCTTGACCTTTTACATTAGTTTTAGGGTAAAGGCTGATTTCAGATTGATTTACTATTTATAAATGGTTTTAGGGTGAGTAAATAAATAAATTCATACACAATCATACATACGTAAATACAGACATTTATCTATCTATCTATATATATATATATATATATATATATATATATATATATATATATATATATATACTATGTATATATATACAGTGTATATATATATAATGTATATATATATGTGTATATATATATATATATATATATATATATATATATATATATATATATATATATATAAATATATATAGGTAATGATGGCCCCATAACTTTTCGATTTCTTTACACTTTCTGGACACAGTTGGAACCATACACATCTCTACTTCGTATCATGTACGAAAAAAAAAAACTAGTAAAAAGCAAAATGATGACTTTTAAGGCAAACGAAGTCACGAGATTTGTCATTATATTATACCAAAAAACATTAACAAAGAAATGAAGTAGGTGGTTAAGCGTTAATAAACAACGAAAGAGCCAAACCTCTTCGGTTTTCCACGACGAAATATTATTGAAGGCTGGAAACGTTTAAACAGGGAGAACTCATGTTTTTATAAACAGGCGGATAAGGACAATGCGATGAAAAAAAAAAAAACATTAAAAGCACATATCAGACGTCACAAAAGGAATTACCTACCCTTCGTAAACAAATCCCATAGAACCACACATACCATAAAAAAATTTTTTTTAAATAAAAAACAGAATACGGAAATTCTTGAATATAGAATTTAGGCCAAAGGGCAAGCACTGGGCCTATGAGGTCATTCAGCGCTGAAACGGGAACTGACAGTAAAAGGTTCGAAAGGTGCAACAGGAGGAAAACCTCGCAGTTGCACTGTGAATCAACTGTTAGGAGAGGGTGGAAGGTCAGATGGAAGAAAGAGGATATGATAGGAAGTACAGTGAAATGAATGAAAGGATTGCAGCTACGGGTCGAAGGCACGGTGCAAAGAACCCAAAGTAATGCCTACAATGCACCGCATGAGGTGCACTGACGGCACTAGGCCCCTACGGAAACGGAAAATCTTGTCGTTAATCAATACTTGCTAATCACTTGAAAAGGAGGAGGAGGCTCTGCCCGACTGTCTGAAGAAATCCCCATTTCTTGAATTAAACGTAAATATCTTTGGGGAAGGAAAGAATTGGGGTGGGGGGAGGGGGGATGACTCGAGGTGGGTAACAGCCCCAAAACCCCACCCCGCCAGGCCACCTCCATCGTTGTAGAGTTCCTTACTCGCCCTACCTACTACCCCTCCTCTCACCAAGACAGGGATACCCAATCGACCCCCATCCCCCAGGCAAATTTACGGTATGGTAAGAGCTGAAGCGGCAGATTTGTGGCGACGATCCAGAAAGCGATCTTGAGAGAGAGAGAGAGAGAGAGAGAGAGAGAGAGAGAGAGAGAAAATGGATGGAGAGGGCAGGGTCCCCTCCAGAATCCCATGGCTACCACCTTTCCCCCCTCTCCTCTCTCTCTCTCTCTCTCTCTCTCTCTCTCTCTCTCTCTCCGACGCTCTTCACACGATACCTATGAGTGTGGCACCCTGTCCCTCCATCCTTCCCCCCCTCCCCCCATCTATCCTCGACCCGGGTCCCTCCTACCCATCACTAAAAGTGCCTAGACCCCTGTAACGACATCTTTTTACATCCGCCAGTAGCACCCTTGGCTCTCTGGCCTTATCTTAAAAACTTTCCTGTTAGTACAAGTGATTCTTCAGCTCTCTCTCTCTCTCTCTCTCTCTCTCTCTCTCTCTCTCTCTCTCTCTCTCTTGCAAAGGGCTGGCCACCTGTTCGCTTGCTAATACACGTAGATTTCAGCGCTTCTGCAGAACAATTATTTCTTTTTATATTAAGCCTCTAAGAGAAGGCTGGTCCTGAGAAAAGAAAGCATTACGGTCACTGATAAATTTCAAACTAAAACTGCTGAGTCGTGGATAATAGCCATGTGCAGAAAACTTCCACACCACTGACTTCTTCATCAACCTACATAGAAGGTACACTGGCAGCTCGCCAAACCCACCTGCACACACACAAACACACACATACAGTGCACCATTCACTTCTATCTCACACTCCATGATGTCTACCAATCTCTTGCAGACACCCTCCCGCCTTTCTTGCCTTCATCTATGCTGTGACCCAACTTTTTCTCTCATTCAACCACCAACTCAAATATTTACTCCAAATTACATAAGGAATATACTGTTTCCATGTTTCTACCATCCATATTAACATTCATTACTCCATCTTCCAGGTTCCACTTACCTTCATAACCTTGCTCTCACTTTAATTGCCTCTCAACCTTCTCCTCTTGCAAATACTTGCAACCTTTCATTAGTCTTGCAGCTTGCCTTAACCATCCCCAATCAGTGGTATATCATCTGCAAACATCAGTCACTTCATACTTCATTTGTGTTTTATCTTCTTTTCCCATGAATTCGCATCTACATCTATTTTCCTTCCTCTTACTTTGAACATCAATCTATCCATACAGATAAAAATAACCTCAAAGCTTGTAAGAGATGATGATCTACCTAGTTTTAGTACAATATACTTACGCAATCAGAATGTGTTACCCCGTAAAACCACCTGCCCTTACAACTCATGAATACTTTATAACCTTGTATTGAACGTTGGAGCCTTTTCTCTGGTAATCTAAAATATTCTTTGTCAAAGTGATGTGTTGTTTCAGCCACAATAATAATAAAATACTACTAATAATACTTATAGTAATAACAATAATACCTAATTCTCTCCAGAAGCAATTAGGCAACTATATACGAGTATATATACTATATATATGATTATATATAATATATATATATATATATATATGTATATATATATATATAATACTACTAATAATACTTATTATAACAATAATAATTAAATCTCTCCAAAAGCAACGAGGCCAGGTATATATATGTATGTATGTATGTATATATATATATATATATATATATATATATATATATATATATATATATAATAATAATAATAATAATAATAATAATAATAATAATATGTAATAATAATAATAATAATAATAATAATAATAATAATAATAATAATAATAATAATAATAATAATAATAATACCCTAAACATTAATATCCATGGTCGCGTTGGATTTGGCTTGCGGTAGTTAACTTTAAGCATTAGGAAAACGATAACGATATATCAAACAATAATGAAGCTTTAAAAATTAAGATGATAAGAGCAATTCTGACATGTAAGGTTATTAGGTTTACACACGGAAGATGTATATGTAGTGTACATTCCCAGGGACATGTACATTTAATTTTGTTGATAACGTAAATGAGACAATGTTCTCTACATACATTCCTCTCGTTTTCTTATCTATTTACTTTCTTTTGGTGGCGGAGGAGATTTTAGTAATACCCAAAAAATAAGGGCATCGTTGAAATCCGCCCCCCCCCCCCGCGAAAAGAAGGTAAATAGAAAAGAAAGTAAACAGAAAAGAAAGCGAGAGAAATGTATGTCGAGAACATTGTGTCATATATGTTATCAACAAATGTACATGGCACTGGAAATGTACACTGCATGTACATCTTCCGTGTGAAAACTTATTAACCTTACATGTCAGAATTGCTCTTATTATCGTAATTTTTAAAGCTTCCTTA
>NC_089753.1:45856928-45874428 GCF_040412425.1 Macrobrachium rosenbergii | reverse complement strand
TTCGTACAAGTAGGTAGGATATTATTATTACTCGAACATACAGTACACAAATCTGGTTTTCAACCGTCTATACACTCGTTTGCATCGTCCCTTATATATATATATATATATATATATATATATATATATATATATATATATATATATATATATATATATATATATATATATATATATATATATATATATATATATATATATATATATAATATATATTGTTGATTTCTACCATAATACACCAGTCTTCTGGAAAATGTCTTAAGATATCAAAACGAAACCGGTCTGGGCTTACACAGTCATACATTTCCCCTGTGGTATATCTGCGTACACACTCAAATAAATCGTCAATTCTATGCTGTTCTATGCATTGCCACAGAGAAATCTCCCAAAAGGAAGGAAATTATAATTTCTCTGAACAAGAAAAGCGCAGCCAGGTCACAGAATATTCTTAGAATTATACTGGAATTGGAATATAAATTTTAGGCCAAAGGCCAAGCGCTGGGACCTATGAGGTTACTCAGCGCTGAAAATAATCTTGAGGCAACTGTTAGGAGGGCGTGGAAAGCCAAACAGAAGAATGAGAATGTAAACATAGGTATATTAAAAGAAATGGAAGGGGCTGCAGCTAAGGCCCGGCGGGACGCTGTAAAGAACGTTAAGCAGTGCCTACAATGCACCGCGTGAGGTGCACTGTCGGCAATACCCCAGTACGGGGGGAATAATCTTAGAAGCAAAATAAAAGAAATTAAAACGTCCCTGAAATACTTAAGTCTTGTCATATGACCCTGAAAGGTCACACGGACACCCGAGAAAAAAAAAATATAAAAATATAAGAGAACTCTAAAGCATAAACCTCTCAGAAGATTAGAAAAAAAATATAACAAAATAATTTTCAAAAAAAGAAAAATCCGATAACAGAACAAGCGTAGCAAAACCTTGCGTTGTAAGACTCAAAAGGTCATAGGTCAAATTTTTCTCTCCTTCGTTGATGAATCATACACACCAGGGGAACGGCGAGATGGGGAACTCCTATTATATATTTGACGATTCTGTAAATATTGTCTCTCTCTCTCTCTCTCTCTCTCTCTCTCTCTCTCTCTCTCTCTCTCTCTCTCTCTGACTACGTGCGGACATATTTCCCTGAGAGGGTGGAAAAAGTCAATCAAGCAGCAAAAGGAAGGATGGAGAGAGAGAGAGAGAGAGAGAGAGAGAGAGAGAGAGAGAGAGAGAGAGAGAGAGAGACTCAAACTTGGTAGGGGCATATTTCCAGAGGTGCGAAAAAGTCAATCTAGCAGAAAAGGAATGGAATGGAGAGAGAGAGAGAGAGAGAGAGAGAGAGAGAGAGAGAGAGAGAGAGAGAGAGAGACAAACTTCATGGGTACATATTTCTAGAGGTAGGAAAAAGTCAATCAACCAGCAAAAGAAGGAAAGAGAGAGAGAGAGAGAGAGAGAGAGAGAGAGAGAGAGAGAGAGAGAGAGAGAGAGAGATTTCAAGGGTGGCTGGAAAAAAGTTAATCAACTAGCAAACGACCGGTGGAGAGAGAGAGAGAGAGAGAGAGAGAGAGAGAGAGAGAGAGAGAGAGAGAGAGAGAGAGCGCTCACGAAAGTTATTGCGGAAATGATTTACTGAAGGAATAAACTGGCGGTACAATACACCACTGCCCAGCGAAGCCGAGAGAGAGAGAGAGAGAGAGAGAGAGAGAGAGAGAGAGAGAGAGAGAGATTTATAGCTGGGTTGAAATACGGGAACGAAACGATGGAAGAGGATAATACGCTCGCGAGCTCTCTTATCCAGTTCGCCATTGGCGGTCTTCCCTATATAAGCAGAATACTTTGCCATAATTGAACAGTTGCTTTCAAGCTTTAAGCTTCCATATGCTTGAAATAAATAATACAAAGCTTGACGCTACACGATTTACAAACGCTATTATAGCTGAACACCGTCTTTAATATTACTGCATCTGCTAATATATTTTCTTAACTCTAAACCATACAGCGATCATTATCTTTTTAAATAAAGTTAAAATAAAAAAATTCTGATTAGACAATGACACAAAACTAAATAATACATCAAATTAAAAAATGTTTCATTTTATTTTCATTAACAACTCAACAGCAGAAACTAAACGGATCGGGCTTTTAGTGGAAATGCAACAATTGCAGCCATGCAACGGCGCATTATTTTAAGGGCTATTTAACAAAGCTATGGGTGCTATTTTTTCTGCAATGCTATTTAGCGGCGATTGCCATTTGCAACGGCTAATTCTTCTAGGGTATTTTAGAGGTAAAGTGACCTTATATTCTATTATATATATGTGTATATATGTATCTTTATATATATGTATAAAATATATATATCTATATATATATATATCTTTATATATACATTATATATATATATATATATATATATATATATATATATATATATATATATATATATATATATATATATATATATTTCCAGGCCATTTGGGGCCGCTTACTGACAAACCCACTGGTCCTCTGTTTACGAACGCAACAAATTATGTACTTGGTAATTAGCTGAATTTGGTATGTCGCAGCCGTGGGGGAAGAGGGTTTGGGGCTAATAATATAATAACAATAATAATAATAATAATAATAATAATAATAAGAAGAAGAAGAAGAAGAAGAAGAAGAAGTTACGACATGGCCCTCTATTCCCTACTAGCTTCTCTTTCATTACACTAGGAGATGATAATAACAGGTCGAATACACACAATCCACAATTCGTCCATACGAAATCCACGCCTTTTTTGCCCGGACCTTCCTCGGCTAAGCACCCGAATAAAAACACTGAGGAAAAGCAATTACAGAAACACGGTTAAGATCCACAGAGACCCAATTAAGATTCAACGATTCCCGCTCCCGGCGTTCGAATATCAAACCCGGAATTTGGAATTTCTTTTGAGGAATGGCGCGGGCCGCAAAGGACAAATCCATATCTAACGGGGCAACAGATCCCAACGGAAGGCGGAGGACTTTCCGTGGGATTTCAATCCACAATCAGTTGAGAGCCTGTGTTTTATTTATTGGTTTATTTGTTTTTTACAAGGCGGGAGGAGGGAGACCTTTAGAAGGATGCCATTATTTCATTCGACAATATGTTTAAATATTGTATCTTATTTATTTACTTATTTGTTTGTTTTTTATAAGGAGGAAGGAGGTAGATCTTTAGAGAGGGATTCCATTATTTCATTCTACAATTTTTTTAAATCTTGTTTTTTATTTGTTTATTTTTTATAAGAAGGGAGGAAAAGACCGTCGATGGGTTTTCATTATTTCATTCCGCAATCAGTTTCAATCTTGGATTTTTATTTATTTATTTATTAATTTTTTTTTTTGGTAGGGAGAGGTCTTTGGTTTTTCATTTCTATATTTCTTCAATATTAAGAGCTTTTATTGTCTACATTTCAGGTACTGTATTGTCTCTGCCTCGTCCGACTCTGTGTATGGCCCTAAGCTAAAATAAATCTTAAAATAAATCTATTATTGAGTAATAAAAATCCACAATTATATAGCAAATATATTACTATGTAAAAAATCAAAGACTTTCGAACTTAACGGTGTTCCTCATCAGTGTTAACGTTAACACTGATGAGGAACACCGTTCATTATACATAATATATTTACTATTAATTGTGGATTTTTATTACTCAGATTGTTTTTCACGAAACTGTGAATCTATTAGAAATTATTATTATTATTATTATGACGTGCGTCGACAGAGAGTATTTGTTTGTCCATTTCTGTTTCCCAAAGAAACAAGAGTAACAGGACTTAAAAACAATATGCACTTATTTACCCGTGAAATTGAAACAGAACATATGTCCTGAAATATGAAGACATAAAAAGGATACCAAAATACCTTTACCAACTCATGTTCAAAAGGAATACTGTAAAAACATTTTTGCAAATGAATACTCTTACCAAGCCGAGAACTTGAGAGGAAAAAAAAAAAGAGAAGTACAAAATAAAAAAGAATATTTAAACAGATTCCTGAAGGTAATAGGGAAGGAAAGCAGAATGAAATAAAAATAAGCGAAGGCTAACCATAAAATCTTGAGGATCAAAAGTAAGAATGAAATTCAAAAGCCAATATTTCAAATATTGCTACGATTTATGCAAATTAATTTAATCCCTTGACCTGACCAAGTAAAAAGTAAGTATATATACCTTAGTTTTACCAGACCACTGAGCTGATTAACAGCTCTCCTAGGGCTGGCCCGAAGGATTAGACTTATTTTACGTGGCTAAGAACCATTTGGTTACTTAGCAACGGGACCTAGAATCATTAATTTATTCCTTATTATTACTTCTTCCTCTAGTTACAATTATTTCCTTCGGTTATAATTACTTCCTTTAGATTTACTCGGATTTTTATATTTTAGATCACTGAGTCCTACAAGATATATATTCCCTTAATCTACCCCATATTTTCACATTTGGATCATAAACTTCTTGACATTAACTCAAAAGTTATCGGTCTGATTTACAATAGCTCATAAATAAGGACGCTCTTTTCTAAGCCACAAATCCAATTGAACGCAACCAGAACCTTCTATTCGGGATCGTAAATTTAACAAAATTCACCCAAATGTTTCTATCCTGATCCATAAATTCATTAGAATTCACTCGGCATCAAGATTCTCAGCGGGTTTATCACACTTCATTCATCTAACACCAGCATTTGAGCTCCATACTCTGTTGCGCGTGATTTAATTAACAATGAACTCTATATCAATTACTTAGGGGATATATTCAACACAGATTTATACCAATAACTGGCGAGGTTTATTCGACATAACTTTAAATACGAAGCCAAAACATTGCAACAAATAATAAATGGATGCCTTGTGGTAACTACTCTCTCATTTCGCTGGTTCTCTGTTTCTGGTTTGACAGTTCTCTCTCTCTCTCTCTCTCTCTCTCTCTCTCTCTCTCTCTCTCTCTCTCTCTTTCTTTTTATATATATAAATAAATAAATAAATAAATATATATATATATATATATATATATATATATATATATATATATATATATATATATATATATATATATATATAAAACGTGGTTCATCGACGATTCAACAGTTACTGATTGGGTGTGGCTATAACAGCTGAGGGTTTTTTTGTGCGAAGCCACATCTCCTCTTTAGTAGGAACAGTTTAATACTGAAAAAAATATATACAAGTACAGTACATTTATGTATATTTATACAGATATAAAAACTTATCTTTTTCCAACATTAAACCGCTTCTCATTACAGAGGATGGTTCCAGTTCAAAACTTACCAACAGTCACTGCCACATTCATAGTTGTAACTATTGAAAAATCCTACAACATCAGCCCCTTCATACAGCTTCACAAAAGACTCATCAGTTGCTCGTTGGACCCCTTATATTCACCTTATCTCGGACGCACTTTTGCACTTCTTGGATATTAACCCCCCTTCTTTTTAATACCTCTTCTATACCAATGACCAAGCACTTTCTGAGTATCTCTCTCCTCTAATTCTTATACCCTTTTTTCACAAGCTTAATGTTCTCCATTCTTTCGACGAGACCAGACCATTTCAAAACACTCTCACCCTCCCTGTTACTTATGCTAACATTTTTATCATTTCTGCTTATGTATACATTTTTTACCTTCAGCATTTCCTTCTTACACATCATACACCGCACATACAATTCATTCGCATTTAATACCCATACGTCACTTCTTAAATACACATGCATACATACATACACAAATATATATATACAATATCTGTGTATGTATTTATGTATGACATCTGAGAAGTGAAATGTGATTATATATATGTATATATAAAAATAAATGTACATACATAAATACATACATACACACACACACACATATATATATATATATATATATATATATATATATATATATATATATATATATATATATATATATAATATATATATATATATATATATATATATATATATATATATATATATATATATATATATATAAGCCGAGACTACAAAGTCTACCACAAAGCCAAATCAAAGTCCTTCAAAAGAAGGCATCGCGCTTACCCCATACAAATGGGAAAAAAGCACGTTAAAAGAAGATATATATAATCACGTGAGAACTTAAGACCTTCTAAGTCTTACATTCTCCTCTCTCTCTCTCTCTCTCTCTCTCTCTCTCTCACCAATAGTCAATAGCGACGCCAAACCACTAACAAATTACCAGCCGAATTCGAGGAAAATGAAGATTAATTCCGAGACTCCTCGCCTTCAATGTCCCAATTCCAATAGCTGGCTACCATCAGCCCGGAGAATTGAGACAAATACACATTCGTAGTAACATACGTACATTCGTACAGGTTATACACATTCATACAGAATAAAGCCTACACATTCGTACAGACAATACGCATTCGTAGACTATACACATTCGTACAATCTATACACATTCGTACAGTCTATACACATTTGTACAGACTATACACATTTGTACGGACTATATACCTTCCTACAGTCTATACGCATTCATACAAAATAAAGCCTAAAATATGCGCCTACACATTATACACATTCCTACAGACTATACGCATTCATATAGAATAAAGCCTACACATTCGTACAGCTATACAGAAGAAAGCCTACACATTCGAACAGATTGTAGGCATTCGTATAAGCATGTAGAAGCACTTTATCTCACTTATACGTAATGCATACACCTACACATGCAAAGATACAATGGCATACGTACATATACACACACCTACACAAAAACGTGTACTCAAATATAATACATCAACACAGACAAACTTACAGGCAAACACGCACTCAAAAGGTAAGGAACAGAGTCCTAATAAAGCGGTCGCACGCACATGCACACACACACACACGCAAGCCAAGAAAACGGTTGCAAGAATAACACATGCATAAAGAAAACGGCCACACGGACATACACACTCAAAAAAGGCCGCATGCACACGCACAATCAAACACACACACACAAAGAAAACGGCCGCACTCACAAGCACGCACACACACACACACACACACACTCGAAGAAAATGGCCGCAAACACACACACACACTCAAAGAAAACGGCCGCACGCACACTCACATACACTCACTCACACATACATACACATACAGACACGCGCGCGCACGCACGCAAAAGCAGCATCCCCTCCGGAGGTTCGCCCCACACACACACACACACACACAGACGCGATCATTTTGAAGCCCTGGAGATGAAAATGAGGGGAACATTGCTTTAAACGTATTCAGACATATTAGCATCACCCGGCCAATTGCACATTAGGGAATTGTGGAAGCTTCTCGCTGGAATCATGCAATATGCATCAGGAATGGGAATGCTCTCTCACGGCGAATCACTGGTGGGAATGGCTTGGATTTTAAATGGCATTCTCGAGAGGAAGTCAGAGAGTGTTGTAGCGTTACCTTTTTTTTTATGATTCGTTTACGGAGGATGTTGAGGAATATCGTATGTTCTGGGATTGCGTCTCTCTCTCTCTCTCTCTCTCTCTCTCTCTCTCTCTCTCTCTCTCTCTCTCTCTCTCTCTCTCTCTACGGGATATGGGATATGTATTGGACACTTTTTCAGCGCAAATCCATTTCCCCAGCAAGGGACTGACTTCAAAGACATGAGCCACTGCAGATATTGACCATTCACCTTTACAAACATATACACATACATACATACATACATATCTATGCACACACATATATATACATGTATATATATATATTTATATATATGTATATATATATATATATATATATATATATATATATATATATATATATACATATATATATATATATATATATATATATATATATATATATATATTATATATCTACAGGTATCATATACTTATATGTATATATATACTGTATGTGTGTGTGCACATGTGTATATATATATATATATATATATATATATATATATATATATATATATATATATATATATATATATATATATGCATGATTGTATATATATAACGCCAGAGGAGCGAACAAATCAGACGTCATCACCTCGAACTAAAACTACGTGAAAACAGTAAAAAGGAAAGTCAGCGTTATTCCAAGTGTTTGAAGTCGAAAAAATTTATTTGATATTTTCTAGTTTCGATTTTGGGAAATCTGACTCAAACTTTCTATTTATTTACTGCGTTCACTTTCTTTTCTATGAATACGCATCGAAAAATAAATTAATTTCTATATTGCAATGCTCAAAAGAAGAAGGAATAACTTCAGATGAAGGCCTGGTAAAGAAAGGATGGAAAAAATATACTTATTAAAATGGAGCACATAAATTAAATGAAAATCATGACTATTAAAAAAATTTGACAACCACAGAAACTGAAATAAGTAATAATAATAATAATAATAATAATAATAATAATAAATAATAATAATAATAATAATAATAATTAATTATTATTATTAATATTATTCTAATTAATAACTATTATTATTCCTATTACAAACAGACTAAAAAGAAAATAAAGCCACAATATTAAGCGATAAAACTATATAAACACTTACTGTATATAAGAGAGAGAGAGAGAGAGAGAGAGAGAGAGAGAGAGAGAGAGAGACTCCTCTTCACGATTATTAAACAATACTGAAAGGAGACCATTTATGTAAACAAATGAACATGACAGAAAAATTCATGACCAACAATATTTCACATACCCAATCAGCGGAAGAACGGGGCAGGATTTGAGGCCAATGTCTCTTTTTTTTTTTCAATATTTTATGCGAATATTGCTACCCATTCATCCCCGAATGTTCAGCATATTCAGCCAACCGGTCCGTTCAGTCGTATAGCTTTTTCCTTTCATTTGTCTGTCCGTTTATCTATCTATCGATCTCCAAGTGGCTGTTAGCCTAATGGTTTGGTTTTCAATGTTTACCAATTTGCCGGCCTCGTGATCCATGTGCTATGCAGCAGATATGCCTAACTTTCCCACTATCCCTAAGGGGTGGTATATGCATATATATAAATATCACGAAGGAAGTAATAGGGAAAGGCATCCTCATCCTTTAACAATTTATTTTCAGTGCTGACGTCTCCCGACGAATTCCAAGTCGCATTTTCAAGGCTATAAAATATAAATTGCGAACATTAATAACTCAAATTAATTTATGGAGATATACAATGGCAACAGGTCTTTATGAAGTAAAAACAAAACACCTCATTCAAAGACAAACCCATTATCAGTAAAAGGAGTTCACTAAAATCTTAAAACAACTTACCTATATGAAAGAAAGAGCAAGACTAACATAAATAAATAAAAACAGAGTGAGGAAAACTAGTTGCCCAAACTAGGCTATAAACAATTTTACTGAAGACGATTGAGTATTTAACGACGGTACAGTCTTTTTGATAATTATGGATTCTAGGATGGTTAAGTCGTTTTAGTACTGCACTTGGACTAGGAGGGAAAAATCCTTGTAGTCAATATAAGTTTTACGTAATTTTGAATGATTACGTATATTTGATTGTTCAGGATTAGATAACCTAAGAACAGGTAGCAGGTTTTCTAATCCTGAACAATCAAATATACGTGATCATTAAAAATTATGTAAAACTTATATTGACAACAAGGATTTTCCCATCTTAGGCCAAGTGCAGAACAACAACGACTTAACCATCCTAGAATCCATAATTTTCAAAAACAACTATACCGTCGTTAAATACTCATTCGTCTTCAGTAAAATTGTTTATAGCTTAGTTTGGGCAACTGGTTTTCCTCACTCTTTTTTATTTATTTAAAAATGTTAGTCTTGCTCTTTCTTTCATATAGGTAGGTTGTTTTAAGATGTTAGTGAACTCCTTTTACTTATAATGGGTTTGTCTTTGAATGAGGTGTTTTGTTTTAAATGTTTTTACTTCATAAAGAGCTGTTGCATACCTCCATAAATTAATTTGAGTTATTAATGTTGGCAAATTATATTTTATAGCCTTGAAAATGCGACTTGGAAATCGTCGCGAAACGTCGGCATTGAAAATAAACTGTTACAGGATGAGGATACCTTTCCCTATTACTTCCTTCGTGATGTGTACTTCTCGAAGACACCACACAACATTTGCATACATTCAAGGCAAGTGCTTACAGCCAATAACATTATTATTATTATTATTATTATTATTATTATTATTATTATTATTATTATTATTATTATTATTATTATTCAGGAGATGAACCCTATTCATATGGAACAAACCCACTAAAGGGGCCACTGACTTGAAACTCAACCTTCCAAAGAAGAATATGGTGTTCATTTGAAAGAAGTAACAGAAGGTAAAGGGAAATACAGAAAAAGATCTGTTATTACAAAAACAGATTAATCAACGAATTAATAAATACAGTAAATACAAATGTAAGTAAATTATCATTAATCACTGTCTGAATCTGATGACTGAGGCCATTAGTGACATTCTGAGCAGAAAGCCGTTGGGGGAGAATAGAGGAAGGTTAGAGTACCAAAGACTAATATTGACCTGACAGGTGACTACTGAGAACCTAAGTCTAAATAGTTTGTTGATTACTAATCGGGGTGATTCCGAGGCCTTTGGCTGATTCGAGATTCGAGCCAATAATCACAGATTGCTCCTGACCCAACCTCTCTCTCTCTCTCTCTCTCTCTCTCTCTCTCTCTCTCTCTCTCTCTCTCTCTCTCTCTCTCCTTTAAGATGATTTCGACTAGTTAATGAATTATATTTTCTTTGGATTAATAGCAAGCCCCTCTGAAGCGTATTGAGTGTACTGAACCTCTCTCTCTCTCTCTCTCTCTCTCTCTCTCTCTCTCTCTCTCTCTCTCTCTCTCTCTCTCTCTCTCTATATATATATATATATATATATATATATATATATATATATATATATATATATATATACATACATACATACACATGAATATATATATTAGAAATAATCAACACTAAATCACGTGTGGAACAGAAATAAATTGTCTTTCAATTGAAAGACCTGAGTTCGATCCTGATGTGAGTCAGAAACTTATACACACACACACACACACACACACACACATATATATATATATATATATATATATATATATATATATATATATATATATATATATATATATATATATATATATATATATATTAGAACTAATCAACAATCACAATTCACGAGTGGAACAGAAATAAATTGTCTTTCAATTGAAAGAACTGGGTTCGATCCTGATGTGAGTCAGAAATTTATATATATACTGTATATATATATATATATATATATATATATATATATATATATATATATATATATATATATGTATATATGTATATATATATATATATAACTTTCAATTAACATGTTTTCCTCTCCCTCAGCACTTGCTGGAAGAAGGAAAACACATTTTCCCAGACAAAGCACAAAACGTAGTGCGAGGACTTTGTGTACCGCAGCGTGAAAGCGCCGGTAAAATAAATATTGAATCGTGTCATGTCACTTGCTGGTAGAAAATAAATGTATTCTGAGGTACGAATCAATGAATGTCGAGATATTAAGATATTGCAGCGCTTGCTATCAATCTATCTATCTATCTATATAGATATGTATGGGTATATATATACAAACATATGTGTATATATATATATGTGTGTGCGTGTGTGTATGTATATACATGTACATAAACATATACAGTATATACCTTTGGCCACTTGTGGCTCCATCGAGCATTAATGCAAAAGGTGTGCTTGGAACTCACAACCGCCCATGGATTTGGTTCAATATAAATCAACTGTTTTCATGCAATATTTTGTGCGTCAATAATTTTGTTTAAAAATTTTGGAATCAATAATGTGTAAGAGGCCTTTAATATCAAAAGCCAGCCGATAGCATTTTCGGATAAATGCTAAGAATCGCGCAAAAATTTTGATCGCCTATTGGTCCCCCTAAAAGGGATCGTGGTTTGATAACAGCAGATTTTACGAAAAAGCTACGCAATTTCTGGAACTATTAGCAAGTCCTATGGCATAAAACCCTTAGGTAATGCTATTTATATTTGTAAATCACCCTCCAAGTTTGTGTGCAGGTTATATATTTGGTTTTGACTTGGGATTATTCTGCTCATAAACAACAAATATTAAGCAAGAAAAGATCATATTACAGCCAAATATCATACAGCTAAAACGTTAAAACCAAAACGTCACAAAAAAATTAAACCATAAACAAAAACGCAAATAAACAAATAAAAAGAGTCTCATAAGGAACCAACTGACGCAATGCGATATTATTATTGCCCGTTCACAACAACAGCCTACGGTTAAATATTCAAACATAGGCCTATACAACAGCCTACGTTTCAACATTCAAACCATAGGCCTATGATGCTAGCATCCTTCCGAAAAGCCTGCTGGCCCCCCCTTAGGACACTGCTTTGTTTTTATTTTTTAATAAGAATTCATATTCAATTTAGGTTATAAACAAAATGTAAACAAAATAGCTATCAAGACAGAAGAGGGAGTTTAGAAACCTGATACCATCTACAAGAGGCAAATTTGCATAAGGATGTATTACAAGGAAATGAGGAAACAAGAGAGAGAGAGAGAGAGAGAGAGAGAGAGAGAGAGAGAGAGAGAGAGAGAGAGCCTCCGCACCAAACAAACCAAGACGAGGGAAAATCTATAAGAACCCAGAGAGAGAGAGAGAGAGAGAGAGAGAGAGAGAGAGAGAGAGAGAGAGAGAGAGAGAGAGAGAAAGTTAAGCCGAATCTATCCCACCTGAAGGCCAATACATCATTAAACCATTTCCTCCAAGCACGAACTTCTCGAATTATGCTTGCAGCTGGCGGCCGACTTGGGGGTAAGATCAGGGGGTATTACCCCCACGGACAACAATGGTGTATAAGTTAAGTTACAAAATTATATACGCAAATATGCCAGGATGTACAGTATGTATGTACGTGTGTGTATATATATGTATATATATATGTGTATGTATGTATGTATATGTACTCTACTGTATATATACATTATATATATATATATATATATATATATATATATATATATATATATATATATATATATATATATATATATATATATATATATATTTAAAGGCAATGCACTTTCCGTCGTGGTATTGACTATTTATATATTCATCACTTTCCATATTTTATATATACATATATTATATATTATATACATACATATAATATATATATATATACATATATATATATATATATATATATATATATATATATATATATATATATATATATATATATATATATATATATATATATATATATATATATATGAACCGTAGTGGCAAGTGGCTTACAATGATAGGAAACGATAATGTTCCAGTAAAATACAGTCCACAAGAGGGGTCTTGGCTATCAGTCAGTCAGCGTAGAGAAATAACAGAAGATATCAAGCCGAAGTATAAGACATTTCCTTTGATATCTCTTTGACTCAGCCCCGCAAGATGCTGAAAAGTAGCTCCGGATTGCTGAGAAGTAACTCCAGATTGCTGCAAAGCAACTCCGGATTACTGTAGAGTAACTCCGGGGTGCTGAAAAGTAACTCTAAATTGCTGAAAAGTAACTCCGGATTGCTGCAAAGCAACTCCGGATTGCTGCAAAGTAACTCCGGATTGCTGCAGAGTAACCTCGGAGTGCTGAAAATTAACTCTAAAGTTCTGAAAAGTACTCCGGATTGCTGCAAAGCAAATCCGGATTGCTGCAGAGTAACTCAAGAGTTCTGAAAAGTAACTCTAAATTGCTGAAAAGTAACCCTGGACTGCTGAAAAGTAACTCCAGATTGCTGAAAAGTAACTCCGGATTGCTGCAAAGCAACTCCGGATTGCTGCCAAGTAACTCAGGATTGCAGCAGAGCAACCCCGGAGAGCTGAAAAGTGACTCTAAATTGCTGAAACGTGACCCTGGAATGCTGAAAAGTAACTCCGGATCGCAAGGCCTTTTTCACGAATCTTCGCCACTCAACAGAATAACCCACCTGGTACATGGATTACGGCATGATTTTAACCCTCACTAAATCAGGGTAAAAATAAAAATAATCTGACTTGACTCTGTTTCAAAACTGAGTTCATAATAGCAATGTTACAACAACTTCCCAGTGTTTCCTTTGCAGCAAAATTCGATCAACAGCTGAAGTACAAGTATTCGCTGTTAGTGTTAAGTAATTATTAAACGTTTACAGACTTGCATCAGATCTATAAAAGTGGACTGTGACCCCAGAATCTGTACAATCACGCCATAAAGGGTAGATGTGACCCCAGGAAATGTACAATCCCCCCATAAACATGAAAAAGGTAAGAACATCTCTGCCGTGACAATAATCACCAGAATCTTATGTAGGCAGTTATGGCTAACTCACTTTGTATCTTGCATCCCACTTTTCGGAAGTTCCTATTTTTCCTTTCACAGAATGCAAAATCAAATGTTAAAGCGACAAAAGAAAGCAACACTCGCCAGTTAGCCTCTCTCTTATGTTTCTACAAAACAGAATAGAATAGAATATATAATTTAGGCCGATAGCCAAGCGCTGGGACCTATGACATCATTCAGCGTTGAAAGACTGTTAGTAAAAAGAGTTTGAATGGTGTAACAGGAAAAAACTAAACAACTGTTAGTGGGAGGAAGGATATGAATGGACGTATAGTAAAAGGAATGAAAGGGGTTGCAGCTAGGGGCCGAAGGGACGCTGCAAAGAACCGTAAGTAATGCCTACAGTGCGCCGCATGAGGTACATTGAAAGCATTACCGCCCTGCGGGGGTAAGCTTTATAAAGGCCAAAAAAATTATCCAATTTATTACCTTGAAATCTATCTTCTTGTTTATAATCGCGTTTACTTCACTTCTATATATTTTTTTTTTTTAATCAGACGCTATATAATGAAGATTTACATTTTTCTAATCTAAACAAAACCAGATGTGGCACAAAACGTCACTACATTAATACATAATAATTTCTGTCTTTTAGTCGCTAAGATATTTAGACACTTATAAATAGCAATAACGTACTTTATTTCTCTTGATGGTTACAGGCTGCGGTAAATAAAGGTTTCTTTCGTCATACTTTTTAAGATCAATAGCTTTGGGCCCAATAGTCCTTTAATAATTAAAGTCTCACTCTCTAACGCAATTTCCAATAGAATTCTCCCATTTCCCGATTAGATCAAATAAACCCCTTATTATTTTTCATCAATATATTTGTCTTCAATTGCATACTGCTCTTGGCATCTAATTTAATAGGCTATCTTGGGCCTGCTAAATGGAATCCTCATTTATTATTAATGATTAGTGGTTATCATAATATATAAAAAGTAAAAAATGAGCAAAAGTTTCTCGGGCGCAATCGAGTTTTCTGTACAGCGTATAATGCTGTATGAAACTCTCAGCCATGGCCCATGAAACTCTCATCCGCGGCCCATTAAACTTTCAGCCACGGCCCGGTGGTGGCCTGTGTTGTTGGCACCCATAGTAATTGCCAGATGCACAATCATGGCTAACTTTAACCTTCAATAAAATAAAAACTACTGAGCCTAGAGGGCTGCAATTTGATATGTTTGATGATTGGAGGATGGATGATCAACATACCAATTTGAAGCCCTCTAGCCTCAGTAGCTTTCAAGATCTGAGGGCGGACAGAAAAAGTGCGGACGGACAGACAAATAGCCATCTCCACAGTTTTCTTTTACAGAAAACTAAAATAAAGTGTTTCTAGATTGTTCTTAACGATAACCTCGAACAAATGCATGAGATGAAGTCATGATTTTCAAGAAATGAGGAATTTTTTATATTTTCACCAACATGCGATTCCCATTTCCTTCTTCAGTCTCAAGTGGTAGATCACACATGGAAATACCAATGGTGGTCTAGTTCATCTAAGCGGTGAATGTTGTAAATGGTAGCTCGTCGACTGTGGTGGGTAGCAGTGAAGATGAAGTAAGGCGTGGGGCTAACTTGTTAAAAACGGTTAGGTTGAAATCTCTTCCCATTCGAGGGACAAATGATACGGATTGGAAAAGTTAAGTATACCTTAGCTTAACCAGACCACTGAACTGACTAACAGCTCTGCTAGGGCTGGCCCGAAGGATTAGATTTATTTTACGTGGCTAAGAACCAATTGGTTACCTCGCAACGGGACCTACAGCTTATTGTGGAATCCGAACCACACTATAACGAGAAATGAATTTCTATCACCAGAAGTAAATTTCTCTAATTCTTCATTGGCCGGTCGGAGAATCGAACCCGGGCCCAGCAGAGTGCTAGCCGAGAACGATACCAACCCGTCCAATGAGGAACTGCGCGGATTTGAAATTATATATATATATGTGTGTGTGTGTGTGTGTGTGTGTGTGTGTGTGTGTGTGTGTGTATAAATAACAGGTTTTAATTTTCTTATATACAAGGATTCTGCTAATCTAATTTCATTTTCAAATATACCTCTACATATGACTTTAAAATCTTCAACATTTAGGTTTATGTTAATCTCAACGTAAATGTTGAAGATTTGAAAGTCATGTTTGCAGATATATTTGAAGAAAAAATCAGAATAGCAGAACCCTCAATTAGATGAAGATTAAAACCCGTTTTAAATGTGGACTTCTCCAGCTTCCATTTGAGGCTATCAGTCGAGAAACATGCCAAGCGCCATCCTGGGTTAAAGTATTTTTTAATTTAATTTATTATATTTTAAAAATGGCACTTGGCATGTTTCCCGACTGAAAGGCTCATTTGTAGTTTTAGTAGCACTAATATTTTTATGAAATTTTCGATTTTTATTGTACACACACACATATATATGTATATATACATACATATACATATATATATACTGTATATATGTATATATATATATATATATATATATATATATATATATATATATATATATATATATATATATATATATATATATATATATATATATATATATATACATATATATCAACTCCCATTCCCCTAGTAATTATACTAATCCTTCAAATCACAAAATCACAGACAACGCTTTCTCTTTACACAAAAGAGCCAGATTTATAGTCTGCGCCTATCACAGCTCCCTTGGTATATACAAAAAACAATACTAATATACAGCTACCCTATTCTCCCGGCAGAAAAAAAACAAACCAAGCAGAAATAAACGCACGAACATCATTACAGTCCTTGCACGCAGAGAGAGAGAGAGAGAGAGAGAGAGAGAGAGAGAGAGAGAGAGAGAGAGAGAGGAGAGGGCAATTTTCCTCGGTTTGCTTGCGGCTTATGAAGAGCGACAGTTATGGGCATATCGTGTGAAAGGCCTCTATTGTGAGTGATATAGTGGATGTAGTGAGGGGAAGAATATAAAAGGATTGGGAGGGAAAAAAAAGAAAAAAGTAAAAAAAAAAATCATGAGCACAAAAGAGTCCGTAGAAAGAAAAGTCTTTATGGGCTGAGCAATGCACGGA
>NC_089753.1:45849428-45854428 GCF_040412425.1 Macrobrachium rosenbergii | reverse complement strand
CGCTTCGGATGAAGTTAAAACAAAAACTGCTAAAAAGCCAAAACATGCCAGTTCATTCAGATACAGCCTCCGCTCATGTAATTATACATACTCAGAAAAATACTAAAATCACACATAAGACCTGATAGAACGAAATTACAGTTGATCTTAAACAAGTAAAAAATGTGCCGAAGTTTCTTTGGCGCAATCGAGTTTTCTGTGCAGCGTATAATGCTGTAAGAAACTCCCAGCCATGGCCCATGAAACTTTCAGCCGCGGCCCACGAAACTTTCATCCACGGCCCGGTGTGTTGTTGGCACCTATAGCGGTGCCAGACGCACGATCATGGCTAACTTTAATCTTAAATACAATAAAAACCACTGAGGTTAGAGGGCTGCAACTGGTATGTTTGATGATTGGAGATTGGAGAGTGAATGATCAATATACCAATTTGCAGCCCTCTAGCCTTAATAGTTTTTAAGATCTGAGTGCGGACAGAAAAAGTGCGGACAGAAAAAAGTGCGGACAAACAGACAAAGCCGGCACAATAGTTTTCTTTTCATAAAACTAAAAATAACAATCCTCTTATACAATGTATAAGTGCATACACTGCACTTATACATTCTACAACACAGACACAACACAAGAGGGAAGACAGTATAATAAAAAGTCTCAGTCAGGCAAAACTGGGTGAAATGAAACTGCAGAGTACTATTAAAAATGTCAGTTCTAATGCATCTGTTTATGTATATACATGACAGCTGTATATACATACTTAAGCATGCATATGTCTCTCCACACAAAATTAAGTTAGGATTATAAAAAAATAGGTTTTATAAGCAAGGTCAAAACGTCGTAAAATGAAAATAGACAATATCTTGAAGAATATGACAATGCTTAAAAAATTTATGTATATAAATGTATGCGCTTTATATTAAATATAAATATATATATATATATATATATATATATATATATATATATATATATATATATATATATATATATATAATATATATATATATATATATATATATATATATATATATATATATATATATATATATATATATATATATATATATATATATATATATATATATATAGATTTGTAAGCGTATGTAGTTTTCACACATACAAACAGAACAACACTTCCAGGTCATAGTAACTTAGACGAAATAAAAAAAATAAACAAAAAATAGTAGTTATCAGTAGCAGTAGAAGTTTATATGGGCGAGGGTAGCTTTCCCCTCCCACACCCTACCCACTCCCCTAGTTAATCCGGTCTTTCGAAGCCGATAAAAAGGCCAATTCTTCCTTACATAAAAGCATTTCTCTTTCCGGGAAACTTTCCTCCTGTATAAAACTCACTCGATAGCAAAACTCTCTCTCTCTCTCTCTCTTTATATTTATATTTTTTATTTGAGCAAATTTTCTCTATATCTCGTTGGTTGTTTTTATAGGTTTTTGAATCAGTCTCTCTCTGTCTCTCTCTCTGTCTCTCTCTCTCTCTCTCTCTCTCTCTCTCTCTCTCTCTCTCTCTCCATGTTTTGTGTAAATTTTCTCTGTATCGCGTTTGATAATTTTTTTAAGTTTTTAAAACAGTCGTCCTTTCTCTCTCTCTCTCTTTACATGTTTTGTGTAAATTTTCTCTGTATCGCATTGGATATTTTTTCAAGTTTTTAAAACAGTCGCTCTCTCTCTAGTTTTATCTTTTTTATTTGAGTAAATTTTCTCTATATCTTTATGGTTGTTTTTACATTTTTGAATCAGCCTCTCTCTCCCCCTCTCTAGCTTTATATTTTTTTTATTTGAGTAAATTTTCTGTCTCGTTGGTTTTTATAAGTTTATGAATCTCTCTCTCTCTCTCTCTCTCTCTCTCTCTCTCTCTCTCTCTCTCTCTCTCTTTCTCTCTCTCTTTTATCAAACATTCAGCGTTACGGAGATGGTGTCGAAGGAAGAAGAAGAAAAAAATCGGGGTCATTCTTGCAGGTAACATTAGCTTTCCATTTCCTTCGTTTAACTCTGTTTGACGCAAACTACTAATAATCTCTCTCGGATGCTACTTCCTCGTTGGACTGGTCGGTACAGTTCTCGGCTAGCATTCTGCAGGGCCCGAGTTTGAATCTCCGGCCGGCCAATGAAGAATTAGAGGAATTTATTTCTGGTGATAGAATTTCATTTCTCGGTATAATGTGGTTCGGATTCCATAATAAGCTGTAGGTCCCGTTACTTGGTAACCAATTGGTTCTTAGCCACGTAAAATAAGTCTAATCCTTTGGGCCAGCCCCAGGAGAGCTGTTAATCGGCTCAGTGGTCTGTTTTAACTAAGGCATACTTAACTTTTCCCGGATACTGTCCGTCTATAATTCATCTTTTTCCTTTTTCTTTTGCACGTTTCACGACAAACATTCTTTTGACACTTTTCATTCCGTCTTTCAGTAATTTCATTTTAGTTTTCTGTAAAGGAAAACTGTTGTGCCGGCCTTGTCTGTACGTCCGCATTTTATTCTGTCCGCCCTCAGATCTTAAAAACTACTGAGGCTAGAGGGCTGCAAATTGGTAAGTTGATCATCCACCCTCCAATCATCAAAGATACCAAATTGCAGCCCTCTAGCCTCAGTAGTCTTTATTTTATTTAAGTTTAAAATTAGCCATAATCGTGCTTCTGGCAACGATACAGGATATGTTACCACCAGGCCATGGTTAAAGTTTAATGGGCTGCGCCTCATACAGCATTATACCGAGACCAACGAAAGAGATTTATTTTCGGTGGCCTTCATTATACGCTATACTGAAAACTCGATTGCGCCTAAGAAACTTCGGCGCATTTTTTTACTTGTTTCCTGTTATTTTTAAATTCCAAGTTAAAAAGAACTAAATGGATAATACTCATGATCTGTGACATTACCAAACATTACAATGATGGGTTACTATTCTTCTCTCTCTCTCTCTCTCTCTCTCTCTCTCTCTCTCTCTCTCTCTCTCTCTCTCTCTCTCTATGGCCACGAAGCCACAAAGCATGAGCCCGTGCTGCAACAGTATGATCTAAATAAAAAATCTTTACGATCTGCCCACAAAGAAAAAACCCAAAACTGACAAAAGACCAATTTAACCCAAAAAGAACCCTCTCTTAAACAGAAATAAAAAGAAGAGAAAACCCAAAAATGGCCAACATAATGGAACCCTTGAAGACGGCCGAGGAAAAAAAAAAAAAATAACCTAAGCCGAAGCGACAATACATCAGTCTAAATTATTTCCGGCAAGCTCTTTTAGCCATTTTATTTATTAGCTTCGTTACGGCACCCACTCTTAGGAGGTCCTAGACCTATATTTTCTTCCTCTTGAACCAAACTTAACTGGTTTTCCCAGCAAAGTTGACAACCGGCAAATACTTAAAAAAAAAAAAAAACATGAAACAATAAAGAAATCAATCACTAATCACTCACTCACTTTTTTTCCCAATCGCCCTCTCAAACTTGAATGGTTTTCCAGCAGCGTTCACCACCGGCAAATACTTTTAACAAAAGACAGAAAACAATCAAACAATCTCAATTAAACAATCAATCAATCAATGGCCCTCTCAAACTTAACTGGTTTTTCAACAACGGTGACCACTAGCAAAGTCTTTTCAAACAAAACAATCAAACAATCAAACAATCAATCACTTTCCCACAATCGCCCTCTCAAATCTGAGTGGTTTTCCCAGCAACGTTGAGCACCAGCAAATACTTTAAAAAAACACAAAACAATCAAACAATCAATCAATCAATCACTTTCCCTCAATCGCCCATCAAATCTAAGTGGCTTTCCAGCAACGTTGACCACTGGCAAATAATTAAAAAACCACCAAACAATCAAACAATCAAACATTCAATAAATCAATCAATCAATCACTTTCACCCCCAATCACCCTATCAAATCTGAATGGCTTTCCAGCAACGTTGACCACCGGCAAATACTTTCAAAAAACGCAAAACAATCAAACAATCAAACATCCAATAAATCAAACAATCAATCAATCAATCAATCACTTTCACCCCCAATCACCCTCTCAGATCTAAGTGGCTTTCCAGCAACGTTGACCACAGGCAAATACTTTCAAAAAATGCAAAACAATCAAACAATCAATCAGTCAATCAAACAATCAATCACTTTCCCACAATCGTCCTTTCAAATCTGAGTGGTTCTCCAGCAACTTTGACAACCGGCAAATACTTTAAAAAAAACACAAAACAATCAAACAATCAATCAATCACTTTCCCCAATCGCCCTCACATTCTCCAGGTGCCTTCTTCGACCGCCACCTCCTCGAAGCCTCCATTCAGAATCTTTCTCCATTCAAGCCTTTGACATTGGCCCATTCAGGGGCGGTTTATTTGGAGTTTATTTCAAGGTCCATTCAAGTTCCTCGCTCGCTCTATGGTCTGTTAAAGGGGCTTCGCTGATAAACGTAGTTTAACCTTGTTTTTTTTTTTTTTGTCGTTGTTTACAGTACACGAATGGGCAGTAGATATGTTGATGAATGTATTGAAAAATGCGTGAATGCACCATTTGCTAATTATGCAATTGAGGAGTGAGTTTATAGTACTTATACTATCATGTACTTATCTATCTATCTATCTATTTATCTATCTATATATATACACACATATATATTTATATATATACATATAAAATACATATGTATATATATATATATATATATATATATATATATATATATATATATATATATATATATATTCTCAGGACAGGGTGACAAAGGAGACAGTCGGTCATCTGTAGGTGGTATTTAAAAACACATTGTTAAAAGGCTATAAAAGAAAATTTACAAATTAAAATACATGGAATAAAACTAACACTGAGTCTCAACATTTAAAACAAGACTATTTATCATGAATCGGGAAAAGAACCTCCTACAACTGAACAGAGGTGGTGTGAGTTCAACTTAAACTAGCTGTTTTATGAATAACCCTTTTTAAATTTAAGGACAGAATCTGCCCAATAATGCAGCAGTC
>NC_089753.1:45826928-45844428 GCF_040412425.1 Macrobrachium rosenbergii | reverse complement strand
AGCTTCTCTCAACATATACCACATACTTCTGTGTTCTACAAAATACACTGTAAAGCGAAAAGAACCACCTTAATCAAGAGAGGGTGCAAAACACACCCCACTCAACACACACACACACACACACACACACACAGGGAAAACACTCTAACCAGCTACTTGACATGGCCTTTAAGACTAAGAAACCCCTTCCGTTGATCAAACCAGGTCTAAAACCTAACGAACAAACATCCTTATCGAGAGAGAATCTTCGGTTCTGAAAATAAGTGAGCACGCATTTCCTGAATCATTCAACCTACCTCTTTTCAAAGGGCAAGGCTGTCGTCAGCACTTCCGAGGTGAAGCTCATTAATGCAATTTTCTTTTTTTTTGGGGGAGGACTGGGCTTGTTTTGGGAGTCCTTGCTGTGAAAACGTACACGTGTAGGTAGTAACGCCGTACCTTGTGCGCATAGATAGATAGACAGATATAGATAGAGAGCTTTACTGACAAAAGAATTACAATGCTTTCATAATTACAAAAGATTCAAAATTACAATATTTTCATATCTTACTAAAGATAAGTAAGTACGAGCGCATAAATTTAGGCTAATAATAACAAATAATAATTATTTACTAATAAAATCCGATTGGTCTTGTTTGTCCTCCCCCGGGTGACAGTAGGGGAGACATGACACAACCACCCATTCCCTGCACACCGGTTTGTCCGCCCCGGGTGGGGCGGGGTAGGTAGGGGAACGGGAGGGTAGGGGAGACATCCAACCTCCTCCTGTAAACCTGTTTGTCCGCCCGGGTGGGGCGGGGTAGGTAGGGGAACGGGAAGGCAGGGGAGACATCCAACCTCTTGCAAACCTGTTTGTCCGTCCCAGGTGGGGGAGGGATAGGTAGGGGATCGGGAGGACAGGGGAGACAGCAGCCCTGGGTTCCGGCACACGTAGCGCACGCAAACAAGCCCGTAATAATAATAATAATAATAATAATAATAATAATAATAATAATAATAATAATAATAACAAAACTTCAACCCTATCTTTCCAGACGAATACATACTGCCATTCTACAGTATTCTGAATATTGAATTAATAAGAACTAAACCATTCAAATATCATGGTATCTACGATCTGGGTACAAAAAATTGTAAAATCTAAGAAGGTTCTCTTTTTTTTATCAAAACATATTTTGGGCAAAATAAATACCACGGTACCTGCTACCAAGTTTTATCAAATATCAAAATCCCCGATTTTATCAAAATGTCATCAGAATCTCCCAAGTTTCACGAAAGTTCCACAGATTTAATCAAAATTCCTAAAATTTTCATCAAATTTCCACGCTTCATTAAAATTCCCGTTTTATTAAAATTTCCCAAAGTTTCATCAAAACCCTCCAAGTTTCATCAAAATCCCTAAAGTTTCATAAACATTCCACATCGAAATCTCCCAAGATTCATCAAAATCCTCAAAGTTTCATCAAAGTCTTCCGTTTTTCATTACAATCTCCATGTTTCATCAAAATTCCTTAATTTTCATCAAAATTCCAAAAGTTTCATCAAAACCCCCCAAGTTTCATCAATATCCTTCAAATTTCATCAAAATCCCCCAAGTTTCATCAAATCCACAAGTTTCATCTAAATCCTTAAAGTTTCATCAACCCCCCAAGTTTCATCAAATTCCACAAATTTCATCAAAACCCCCTAAGTATCACCAAATCCTTCAAGGTTCATAAAAATCCTTAAAGTTTCATCATAACCACCAAGTTTCATAGAAATTCCGTAATTTTCATTAAGATTCCAAAAGTTTCATCAAAATCCCCCAAGTTTCATCAATATCCTTCAAGTTTCATCAAAAGCCCCCAAATTTCATCAAATCCACAAGTTTCTTCAAAACCTTCAAGCTTCACCAAAACACCCAAGTTTCATCAAATTCCACAAGTTTCATAAAAATCCTTCAAGTTTCATCAAAAGCCTTCAAGTTCCATCAAAATCCTTCAAGTTCCATCAACATCCTTCGTTTCATTAAAATCCCCCCAATTTCATCAAATTCCAGAAGTTTCATCGAAATCTCCCAAGATTCACATAAAATTCCCAGAGGAAAAATAACAGCAGTCATCTCAATAATATAAAACACAATGGGTAGACACATTTTATTACTTTTTAAAAATCTTTTGCATAATTTTTGACGTTAGTAATGAAAATATTATATTACGTCACATTACGTTTGATTCTAATATAATAATAATTTTCCACAATATACAAATATTAAAAGGTACATTATATATATATATATATATATATATATATATATATATATATATATATATATATATATATATATATATATACATATATATATATATATATATATATATATATATATATACATATATCTATATCAACTGCCAAAGTCTGGTTTTAGTGAGAGGTAAAAATACAATAATATCCCAAAATTTTAAACCAACACACAGAAAACCATCCGTGCCAAGTCCCAAAAGTCCCAAGTGACTCGACGTGCCCCCATTAAAACAACCAGAAGACCTGCGGTACGAACAAATGCGCTCCTTCCCCACCAAATCAACCAATCTGACACACGAGACGAATT
Organism: Macrobrachium rosenbergii; assembly: GCF_040412425.1. Lineage (NCBI taxonomy): Eukaryota > Metazoa > Arthropoda > Malacostraca > Decapoda > Palaemonidae > Macrobrachium > Macrobrachium rosenbergii. The sequence continues at coordinate 45,841,838 of NC_089753.1, read as the reverse complement.
ATCGTTGAAAGAATGACGACCCAAAAATGGCGTCCATTTTCCAATCGGGATTAATTGATTGCGACGTCACATCATTCAAGTAACGACTCTCGTGATTTATATTTACATTTCGCGCAATGACGTTTGACAAGATGGACTCTGGTTGGAACCCAGATTTTATTTACAGTATATTTTGTTTTTATTACTTTTTTGGAGGTCTTATATTTCTAAGCGTTTCTGGCTGTAACCATCACATTTTAGATTAATGACTCATTGCCTACATCAACTTGATTTATTTTTTCGTAAACATGCAAACCTAATCATATTTTCATCTAGAATTGCAACATCGGTAATTGCATTTTTTAAATTAATTATCTGTAATCCTCACATTCACACAAGCGTTTAAAAGTTACATTTTTATATTCTTCTGTAATTACTTTTAATTGTCAACAGCTTTTTTTTTGTATGTTATGTCATATTTTCATTAACCTCTTCAAAAAATCTTTTTTTTTTTCATTTTACTTGAAATCCCTTCTTAAGTTTCGTCAATATCTTCATTTATTTGCTTCGTTCTTGCGCATCCTCCTCTCCCCCTCTCCTTATTCCCTCCTCCCTATTCCATAATATATATATATATATATATATATATATATATATATATATATATATATATATATATATATATATATATATATATATATATATATACACACACACATTTATAACGCCTGATCCCGTGTGCGGACACTATCGTCGTAATTAATACGTCACGGCCAGGGCTGATTATAAGGCATCATGCGTGTGATTAAGGCACACGGCGGGACCGGGAGAGACCACGAAACCGGACCGCGGTCTGTTATTATCACGTACTTTCGGCCATTAACCCTTCTCCGACCCACGTCGACTAGAACCCTATATCTTAATGAAACACGGACACGGGCGATTAGTAATTTTACGTACAAATGCTTTAAGAGCAGTTTACATGCACGGCTGTAGGTCACGGGTCATTCCTAATTTACGTACACGTACCTTTATGCAGGTAAGTACACACACACATGCATACATACATACTTACACACATACATACTCAGACAACGAGGTAGGCCTAGGCAAAATCTTTGTCTCATGAACAGGATGAAGTTATGATGTGACAGCATGTAACAGGAGAGAAGGAATTAAAGAGTCATACACAAACACACACAAATATATATAAATATATATGAAAGGTATTCTGATGACTAAACCTATGAGGACATCCATAACCTATAAGACTTATTTAGTAATCTGGCTGAGTAACTAACACTAATTTACAACAAAAATGCAATGCTGTCACAACCAGAAGACTTATTTAGTAATTTAGCTAAGTAATGGGACAGTAATTTACAACAATAATGCAATGCTGGTATTCATGATGATGAATGACAATAGCTACATACTTTAATAACAGTCTGATGACGAAAATTACTGAAGGAATGCTGGGAATGCAAGTAATAAGGGGTATTACTGTTGCTATGATCACGGTAATGACACTCTCAGAACAAAGGCAACGATGTTAAACCACATTTCTGCGGTGTATAGTGGGGCGTTATGATAAAAAAATGTATAAATTGAATCACTTTAACAAAAGGTAGTTTGATGTACTGAACACACACAAACATACACACACATTTATATATATATTAGTGTGTGTGTGTGTGTGTGTGTTTGTGACTAATTCCTTCTCTACGGTTATATGCTGTCACATCACAGTGGCCTCTCTCTCTCTCTCTCTCTCTCTCTCTCTCTCTCTCTCTCTCTCTCTCTCTCCCTTTTATAAAAGTTTCAAGTTTCTCTTTCTCCTCAGTTCTAAGCTACCATATGATTTTCAAGCCTGCCTCTCTCTCTCTCTCTCTCTCTCTCTCTCTCTCTCTCTCTCTCTCTCTCTCTCTCTCTCTGTCTTGCATCAAAGTTTCAAGTTTCTCTTTCTCCTCAGTTCTAAGCTACCATATGATTTTCAAGCCCCTCTCTCTCTCTCTCTCTCTCTCTCTCTCTCTCTCTCTCTCTCTCTCTCTCTCTCTCATCAAATTTTCTTTCTCTTTCTCCTCAGTCCTGCATCAAATTTTCCAGTTTCTCTCTTTCTCTCTCATCAAAACAGTTTCTCTCAACATATACCACATATTTCTGTATTCCACAAAATGCACTGCAAAGTCTCTCTCTCTCTCATCAAAGCAGTTCTCTCAACCCACATACTTCTACATTTCAAAAATACACTGCAAAGTCTCTCTCTCTCTCTCTCTCTCTCTCTCTCTCTCTCTCTCTCTCTGTCTTGCATCCTCTTCTAAGCTACCATATGATTTTCAAGCCCCTCTCTCTCTCTCTCTCTCTCTCTCTCTCTCTCTCTCTCTCTGCATCAAATTTTCCAGTTTCTCTTTCTCTCAGTTCTAAAACAGTTTCTCTCAAAAACATATAACATATACATATTTCTGTATTCCACAAAATGCACTGCAAAGTCTCTCTCTCTCTCTCATCAAAGCAGTTTCTCTCAACATATACCACATACTTCTACATTTCACAAAATACACTGAAAAGTCTCTCTCTCTCTCTCTCTCTCTCTCTCTCTCTCTCTCTCTCTCTCTCTGTCTTGCATCAAAGTTTCAAGTTTCTCTTTCTCCTCAGTTCTAAGCTACCATATGATTTTCAAGCTCTCTCTCTCTCTCTCTCTCTCTCTCTCTCTCTCTCTCTCTCTCTCTCTCTCTCTCTCCTGCATCAAATTTTCCAGTTTCTCTTTCTCCTCAGTTCTAAGTTGCCACGTAATTTTCAGGCGCCAACCCCCTTCTCTCTCTCTCTCTCTCTCTCTCTCTCTCTCTCTCTCTCTCTCTCTCTCTCTCTCTCTCGTTTCTCGATTCTACGCTGTCATATCACTCTGAAAACTATCTTCAACACTGAATGCCCCTTCATGTCCCCACGTCCCGACAACCTCTCGCTCGGTGCCTGTTTGGCAGAGATAACGGTCTTTGGAAAATTACAGACTCTCTGTTCCACGCCGGAGAGCAAGAGAGAAAAAGACAGCGAGAAGAATGAAAAAAAAAGAAGATAGGTATCCCCAGTGGAATTTTCCCATTAACTACTGAAAAAGGTCGTGAAGTGTTTTTAATTTCAATTTCGAACTAAGATGATAACGATAAAATCGATAAAATGGTACAAAATAAAATGCATGAAAGGACTGAGAATGACTGAAAAAATATAGGTATCTCCCAGTGGAATTTTCCCATTAACTAATGAAAACGGTCGATAAGTGTTTTTAATTTCACTTTCGAAATATAATAATAACGATAAAATTACACTAAATGAAATGCATGAAAGAGTGGTTGGGTTCTTCATCTGTACCTTGCTTCTGTAGCAAGGCCAGGGAACTGTGAAAAAGCTCTGTATATCTTTTGTTTGTTCAGTCAGTCAAATTGTAAAAGGGTCTTGTTCTTTTGAAAATATTATTTGGGACGTTGAAAAACAATTTTTACCACTGAATGACAACGCCAACTAAGCAAACAGTTGCAAAATAATATTTAATCTTGATCTGAAGTGTCTGAGGCAAAGATGGAACAGCAACAGAGTTTAGCGCTGAGCGTTGAGCCGGAAGCAACATCAACACAAGAACGTGGCGTTTAAAATAAGCTTGAACCTTGTAAAACGACAAAGTAACGAACTGAACCGGGACCTACATTGACCCCTAAGCTTTATAAAGGTCACAAAATCGTAAGCTACTGTGTTAAACTGCACTGAAGGGCTAATACTGACTGACTGATTAATCTAAATTTCCCTGGTGTGGTGTTGGACAGGTGAGGGATGACAGATCTAGTATCCTTGGGCATAAAGGAACCCCATTAATAACAATGGGTAATTTGTAAACTCATTTATATTTAGTCATTATAAGAACTAGGTTTCTACTCTGACTTACCCATTTACACCTTCACTGTTCATCGCCGTTTGTTTTTCAAGGGCAAACTGCAAGCATCATACCCTGAACTGTCTTAATTGTCTGTCTTTTCGCAAACATAAACAAGTAAAAAATGCGCCGAAGTTTCTTTGGCTCAATCGAGTTTTCTGTACAGCGTATAATGCTGTATTACTGTTATTACTACTGAGGGTTGCTTTTTCATTGGAAGTATTTAGCATTCTATGCCTGAATTTTTGTAACTCTCAGCCGGCCGTGTTGGCCTGTGTTGTTGCGTTGCCAGACGCACGATTATGGCTAACGTTAACCTTAAATACAATAAAAACTACTCAGGCTAGAGGGCTGCAATTTAGTATGTTTGATGACTGGAGGGTGGATGATCAACATAACATTTTGCAGCCCTCTAGCTTCAATAGTTTTGAAGATCTGAGGGCGGACAGAAAAAGTGCGGACGGACAGACAAAGCCATCACAATAGTTTTCTTTTACAGAAAACTAAAGAGTAAAGCGTGGATTTGCTAACGACCCTTCCATTCTATCCGCCAGACATGTGGCCAATATACAGACTTTTAAGGCACGACATACTCTTGTATAAATGATGTAAAGCCTATATAATCATATATCAGTGTCGTCTACATACTTATCGGTTAGAACACAGATCTACGTACTTATTAACTAATACACAGATCTACAGTACCTAATAGCAAACAGTCTTCTGGTCAAAGGAAAGCGCCATTAAGCCAAACAGTAAGATAAAAGGAACAAAGCAGGTGATTTATTTTGCTATTAACTGATTTCGACACAACAAAAACCTCACCTACAACCTTGTATTTACTCTCATACTAATTATAAATTTCAGTCGTAATAACATTAATGGTTGTATTCAAAGTGAACAAACAGTCCATATAGTGGCTGAAGAAATGCAAAGCAAGCTTCCACGAAATAAAATTAGCATATATAAAAAATAAGATGAAGTGGAAGAGAAATATTTGAAAATAATTCCATATTAACACGTGAATATTTTCATGAAAATAATACAGGGACGAGGTCAGAAAAAGTAAGGTACTTGCAGCAGAACTAGTTTGTTAAATTTATGATCACAGGCATCAATGTACATAATATGACGGAAAACACACGGCTCTTACCCAAAACAAGAAGAGTACAAACGAAATTGAGGAAAATCATTTGAAAAAATAATTTCGCGTTTTACCCGCCTCCTCAAACTTATCTGGTGGTAAGGATTACTTATTATTATTATTATTATTATTATTATTATTATTTTATTATTATTATTATTAAAGCCATTTTGAGTTTTACCTTATTGCCTCTCTTCAAACTCAAAATAGCAAAAGTTGATCAAAATAAATGCAGTGGTAAGAACCTGTTTAAAAGAGGGTCTTAAATTATTATTATTATTATTATTATTATTATTATTATTATTATTATTATTATATATAATAATAATTATTATTATTATTATTATTATTATTATTATTATTATTATTGTCTGCAGAATCTGTTAACATTTTGATTACTGTTATATATACTGAATAGAATAGAATATATAGAATTTAGGCCAGAGGCCAAGCGCTGGGACCTATGAGGTCATCTAGCGCTGAAAGGGAATTGACAGTAAGGTTTGAAAGGTGTGGCGGGAGGAAAACCTCGCAGTCGCACTAGGAAACACTTTTTAAAGAGCCTGGAAAGTCAGATGGAAGAAAGAGAATATGAATGGAGGTACAGTATAAGACATGAGAAAGGTTGCAGCTAGGGGCCAGAGGGACGCTGCAAAGACCCTTAAGCAATGCCTACAGTGCACCACGTGAGGTGCACTGAAGGCACTACCCCCCAAGGGATATCTGCAGAATCTGTTAATATTATTATGATTACTGTTATTACTACTGAGGGTTGCTTTTTCATTGGAAGTATTTAGCATTCTATGCCTGAATTTTTGTAACCTCCTAAAGTCCCTAGCTAGAAATTAATTGTAATCAACTGCTTTTTTTTACTGTTATCATTTTTCTTATTTTTACTACCATTTCAGTATTATTATTGTCATTACCATTATTATGAATATCATTATTATTACTACTACTTCAACAACTGTTTGGATTTGGCCATACACTGTTTTCATTCTTTTCTGTCGTGTGTCTAAATTGTGTCTTGTATTGTCTCTGCTTTTATACTCCATGTATATGGCCCTGAGCTGAATTAAATTATATTATTATTATTATTATTATTATACGACCGGCATTAAATAAGGCTGTGTAAGAATGAGACCCAGAACAACATAGGCTACTACGGCTTCTCATCTCATTAAGAACTCTTGTGAGGAAGCTCTATGGAAAGTCCAAGGAACTACGAAATGGATTAAGGGGTTTTAAGGGCGAGGCACAGCGGAACATCAGATTCATCAAAATTAGATTAAGCTCCTCAGGTTAGTTGGTCGGACATGAAACTATGACGTCATATTATTGATATAATCCTTAAACTATGACTTCATATTTATTGATGCAATCCTTAAACTTTGACGTTATATGATTGATTTAACCCTTAGAAAAACTGTGACGTCATATTACTAATAGAATCCTTAAACTATGACGTCATATGACTGATATAATCTTTAGATAAACTATGACGTCATATGGCTGATATAATCCTTATATAAACTATGATGTCATATTACTATCTAGATAAACTATGACGTCATATGACTGATGTAATCCTTAGATAAACTATGACGTCATATACTGTTATAATTCATTAATAAACTATGACGTCAAACTGATCTAATCCTTATATAAACTATGACGTCATGTGACTGATATAATTCTAAGATAAACTATGACGTCATAAATTGCTATAATCTATAGATAAACTATGACGTCAAACTGATCTAATCTTTATATAAACCTATGACGTCATATGACTGATGTAATCCTTAGATAAACTATGACGTCATAAACTGCTATAATCCATACATAAACTATGACGTCAAACTGCTCTAATTCTTAGAGAAACTATGACGTCATATTACTAATATAATCCATAGCTGAGCAATGAGAACGTAACAAAGGAAGAACAAAATATAAGGAAAGAAACAAAGACTTATGGGAACATATGAGGAGCAGGTCATTCCGAAGCTTGTGTTCAGAATCTAAAATACTCCGAGCAACATCATCTTGGGTTTGAGATTCCTCCAAAGGGAATTCTTAAGTTCCAGATTCCTCCAAAGAGAATTCCTAGGTCCCAGACTCCTCCAAAAGGAATTCTTGGGTTCCATATTCCTTCAAAGTTATTTCTTAGGTTCCACATTCCTCCTAAGAGAATTCTTAGGCTCCAGATTCCTCCAAAGGGAATATTTGGGTTTGAGATTCCTCCGAAAGGAATTCTTGGGTTTGAGAGTCCTCCAAATTAATTTCTTAGGTTACAGATTCCTCCAAAGGGAATTTTCGGGTTTCAAATTCCTCCGAGGGAAATTCTTAGGTTTCAAATTCCTCCAAAGGGAATTCTTAGGTTTCAAATTCCTCCGAGGGGAATTCTTAGGTTTCAAATTCCTCCAAAGGGAATTGTTGGGTTTGAGATTCCTCCAAAGTTATTTCTTAGCTTCCAGATTCCTCCCAAGAGATATTTCCCCTCACGACGTTCAAACATATGAGAATATTCGAGGTATCGTAATTTCCTCCTTTCCTCACGCCAAACGAGATTCTACTCGACGCTTCCTCGGTGTTGTAAATCCGCCCGGTTATCTTGTCTTGGATGACATGCCAAATGACCTCTGACCTCAATTTTTTGAAGTGCGCAAAAGTTTCCCGTGGGAGTAAAGCGGATAAAATATGCAACTATAATACATAAAGTGAGAGAGAGAGAGAGAGAGAGAGAGAGAGAGAGAGAGAGAGAGAGAGAGAGAGAGAGAAATTTCACTCCTTCGGATGTGTGTGTGCGTGTGTGTGTAAGAGAGAGAGAGAGAGAGAGAGAGAGAGAGAGAGAGAGAGAGAGAGAGAGAGAGAGAGAGAGAGAGACTTCATTCCTTCGGATGTACATGAGAGAGAGAGAGAGAGAGATTTCCGATTAATGATTTCACTAGGTAGGGCTGAGGATTACTTTGTTAGAGGGCCTAATTTTTTTTAAACATATATACAGCAATAACATTTTGACAGATCACTGATCACTTGCACCTGTTACTGTTTTCTTTCCCTTCTTTTGTATTCCCACAGCAGCTACAACCCACAGCCCACAACTGTCGACTAACAAACAGACTACCCACCTCACAGCTTAGATCAAAAGAGGTATATCGGATTTTTAAGGACAGAACCTATACCGTTCCCTTCCGTACCCTTCGTCGTCGAGAGAGAGAGAGAGAGAGAGAGAGAGAGAGAGAGAGAGAGAGAGAGAGAAAGAGACTTCATTCCTTAGGATGTGTGTGTGTCAGAGAGAGAGAGAGAGAGAGAGAGAGAGAGAGAGAGAGAGAGAGAGAGAGAGAGAGACTTCATTTCTTAGATTGTGTGCGCGTGTGTCAGAGAGAGAGAGAGAGAGAGAGCGAGAGACTTCATTCCTTAGGATGTGTGTGCGTGTGTCAGAGAGAGAGAGAGAGAGAGAGAGAGAGAGAGAGAGAGAGAGAGAGAGAGAGAGAGAGAGAGAGAGAGAGAGAGAGAGAGAATTGTATTTACATTACCACGGATTAAATTCTTACCCGACCTGATTTCACCTCAAAAATAGTTCTGAGCCCCATCTTGAAGAAAGTAAGGTAAAGGAGAGAGAGAGAGAGAGAGAGAGAGAGAGAGAGAGAGAGAGAGAGAGAGAGAGAGAGAGAGGAGAAAAAAGCCTTGCCTAATTTTCCCCGACACGCAGAAGTAGTGGGCGAGAACGAGCGAAGCCAACCAATAACCAAGAACTTGGTATTATAAGAACGAGGAGATGGAAGAGACGGAAGAAAAAAAAAAGAATAAAAATGGTGAACCGAGAGAAGGAGTGGAAAATGAGAGGACGGGAGGAAAGGAGAGAAAGTGTGGTGGACTAAAAGGAGAGAGAGAGAGAGAGAGAGAGAGAGAGAGAGAGAGAGAGAGAGAGAGAGAGAGAGAGAGAGAGAGAGAGAGAGAGATGAAGTAAAGGGAGAGATAGTGGTGGAGTAAAAGGGAAGAGAGTGGCGGAGTAAAAGGAGAGAGAGTGGCAGAGTTAAAGGAGAAAAGTGGTGAAGTAAAAGGAGAGACAGTGGTGGAGTAAAAAGGAAAGAGAGTGGCGAAGTAAAAGGATAGAGAGTGGAGGAGTAAAAGGAGAGTGGTGGAGTAAAAGGAGAGAGCGTGGTGGAGTATAAAGGAGAGAGAGGGCGGGGTAAAAGGAGAGAAGTGGTAGAGTAAAAAGGAGAGTGATGGAGTAAAAGGAGAGAATGCGGTGAAGTAAAAAGGAGAGAAAGTGGTAGAGTGAAAGGAGGGAGTGTGGCAGAGTAAAAGGAGAGAAGTGGTGAAGTAAAAGGAGAGACAGTGGCTGAGTAAAAAGGAGAGAGTGGGGGAGTAAAAGGAGAGTGGTGGAGTAAAAGGAGAGATTGTGGTGAAGTAAAAAGGAGAGAAAGTGGTAGAGTGGAAGGAGGGAGTGTTGCAGAGTGGCTGAGTAAAAAGGAGAGAGTGGCGGAGTAAAAGGAGAGAGCGGTGGAGTAAAAGGAGAGAGAGTGGTGGAGTAAAAGAGGAGAAAGGGTGATAAGAGTAAAAAAGGAGAGAGAGAGTGGTGGAGTACACAAGGAGAGCGGTGGAGTAAAGAAAAAGGAGAGAGAGAGTGGTGGTGTAAAAGGAGAGAGAGTGGCTGAGTAAAAAGAAGAGTGGTGGAATAAATAGGAGAGAGAGAGTGGTGGAGTAGAGTGATGATAATAAGTACGAGGAGATTGGGGAAAGAAAGAAGGAAGGAAGGAAAAGAGAGACCTGGGAGATGTGGAGAGCCCGTGGAGAGGAGGGGGAGGAGGAGGAGGAGGAGTAAGAGGAGGAGGAGATAGGGAGTAAGGGAGTGGAGGGAGTGGCAGGCGACGCAAGACGAGAGGAAGCAATGGAGCGTGAAAGCACCAAAGGCTAATGAGATCACCGAAGGTAAATGGACGACAGGTAATGAGTAAAACGAAGAAGAGGAGGAGGAAGAAGAAGAAGAAGAGAAGAAGAAGAAGAGGAAGGAAGGAAAGTCACCGAATGCCTTTGGCTTATTAGCGAATTACGTTAGCTCATTTCCAGCCCTATTAAAATTATAAATGATAAAAAGAAACCATTGCAAGCGTAAAAATTAAATTAAAAAACTGATATAAAAACGATCAACTTGGTGTTACCTTTATTATTATTATTATTATTATTATTATGCGAATGTTTTCTTGATCGCATGGTTAACAACAAGAGAAAAAATATGAAGTTCAACAAAATAATATGAAGAAAATACCTCAAGAAAAAATATAAACAACAAAATGACATGAAGAGAATCCTTCCTAATTACTTCATTAACTTCACTACAATCAAATCAATTAGGGTTATTAGGGGATATCAATCTCTCGGCTTTACTATCCAGAGACAGAAAAAAAGTTGTCATTAATAAAGCCCGTAATTTAAATAGGATGAGCTTAAATTGGGCCAATTAAAACCCTCATTCTCTCCTTGATAATTTGGGGCCGAGAAGAAAAATTTCCCTTAGCTCTGGGAATGAAACAATCACCTTCATTCACACAATCATGCCCAGAAAACAGAATCTAACCTGACCTTGAAATGAGTCACAATTGCGTCTAGAAGAATTGGAATTGGATTACTGAATTTAGTCCAAAGGCCAAGCGCTAGGACCTATGAGGTTATTCAGCGCTCAAAGCGAAAATGAAAGTATAAAGGTTTGAAAGGCGTAACAGGAGAAAAACCTCAAAGCAGTTGCACTATGAAATAATTGTTAGGAGAGGACGGTAAATAAGATGGAAGAAAGAAAATATGGACGGAGGTACAGTAAAAGGAATGAAAGGAGTTGCAGCTAGGGGGCTAAGGGACGCTGCAAAGAACTTTAAGTGATGCCTACAGGGTACCTCGTGAGGTGCACTGATGGCACTAACCCCCTACGGGGAGGCGACTAGATGAGAGTAAAGAAAAGTCTAATTTGACTGATTGAAGATATTAATTTACAAAGGCCACTGACGTCTGAAGACTTAGACCTTGCCTGAGAGTTCCTCAACTTGGCCCTGATGAGCTAAAGCAGAGAGAGAGAGAGAGAGAGAGAGAGAGAGAGAGAGAGAGAACGCCCCTTAGTATTACTGAGACGGCTGAAGTTACGGTTAAAACTTTCTCAGTCTCTCCAAAACTGAGCAGAAACGAAGGAGAGCAAAGGCTTTGGATTCATTATGACGACACGAAGTTGGAAATAAGCAAAGTGAATCGAAATGGCTCCACTGCGAGGAGATAAGTAATGAAGAGAGAGGTCCCTTATATTTTCTAAAATACTTTAGGAGAGAGAAAGTTAAATTGCTCTAAATGAGTTAAAGGGAAGCCCTATAATTCCAGCGGAAACCATAATAAACAAGGACTTACCTTCGCAACAGTAAGATAGGACTGAAGGATAATAAAATCCTATAGCGTCATTATAGCATAAAACAATAAGTATCATTTTGCGGTCTAATGAATGCATGTAATGAAACGTAATTTACAGTAATTAAAGACTCTTTCCTTACACTTACTCAAGTGTTGGAATGTAAAACCCTTGGCTTTATAAAGAAGACATTAAACGAGGGAAAATAAATTCACTTATATGAGTTGACATGAAAAACTTAAAGCAAAGAGAACTCAGAGAGCGAATACCTTCGTCAACGTCAAGACACTACGGACACATTTTCACTGACTAGAAACAGTTAACTGTCAAAATCCAAATGAAATCTTACAATTTAAGAACACACAACGCCAGGCTTCTCTTTATGCTTGAGGCAATTACTAAATCTGATTACTATAATCTTGGGTAACAGTGCACATGGATTGGTTTCCAAGTCTAGAGCAATTGTAGAGGCTAACCAATTCACCTGCCCATAATCGCTTTCTCCCAAAAAATCAAATTTCTATCACTCCCAGAATCTGGTCACTAACTGTCAGTCACGAGACCCACCTTTCGCAACATTTTCGTAAAAATCCTCACAAAACTCTTCATTGAGTTCGCTAACAAATAGGGAAGGGTATATAAATAGAATATAAAATTAGGCAGAACAAGCGCTGGGACCTATGAAGTAATTTAGATCTGAAAGGGAAATTGAGAATAAGGTTTGAAAGGTGTACCAGGAGGAAAAAGTTGCAGTTGTACTATGAAACAATTGTTAGGGGAGGGTAGAAAGTAAGATGGAAGAAAAGGAATACGAACGGAGGCACACTAAAAAGGAATGAAAGGGGTTGCAGCTAGGGGCCGAAGGGATGCTGCGAAGAACCTTAAGTAATGCCTATTGTGTACCCATGAGGTGAATTGACGTCACTATCCCCTTCTCCTCTACGAGGAACAAAATAGGCTAACAAAAATAAAAACTTCTTTGCCAGGGATAAAAACAAAGCTTAGCAGGTTCATTAGAATAAGAGCATAAAGCAGTGTCTCTTAAGCATCTCGAGTTGAACTGAAATAGAACAATCCTCATTATCTCCTGTAAGAGGATCATCAGTAGAGGAGACTGAACCCCACAATTTCTGTAATAAGTTTGATGAATTAAAAAAAAGACAAGCACAGGATAAAGATGATGCCTCATGAGGTTGCCATGGTAACCCGGTTGTTCCTTTGCTCCTTCAGAGCTGCTTGAAAGCAGAGAATTCCTAACTGCCACTTACGAATGCTGTGACATTGCAATTCCCGTTAAAACTGTTGTCATAACATCATGACTGCACCTGAGACTACTTGTTGTGACAGTGTAAATGTCCTTAAGAATTATGGGACATCATAACTGCCCTTGAGAATGCTGTGACGTCATAACTGCACTTGGAAATACTGTGCATTTAAGGGGAGCTGCCAGAGCTTTAAAGATGTAATATGCTTTTAGGATACTATGACACTAATTGCACTGATAGTGCCATTCCATGATACTGTAGCTTCCCTGGCGAATGCTGACACTATGACCGCCCCTGAGAACGCTATGGCACTATAACTACCATAAAGAATTTAATAACTCGGCGTTTCTATGTAAGGCTCCTTTATATTTCTATTCTCCAACAGATCACAGGTGTTAAAAGTAGGCAAAACCAACTTTGATTTAAAAAAAGGGATTTTACTTTGGAAGACGACTGTACACGTGAGCATGTACAAACGAGAACTATAAGGATTTTTACTGTTGTAAGTTTTCGTTTCCCAATGATAAAACCCAGTGCATCTTCTTATAATCATATCAATACTAATAAAGGTACGCAGTTATTTAACAATGGTTGCAGAGTAATTAGCTTTAGAAATTTTCCTTGTACTTAGTATGATTGGCTCTTTCCTGTGATAAGATAACATGATGACAAATAAAACCTTCTTGAATATTATTATTACGATTATTATATTGTTTATCTTTTAAAATATGCAATCTTAAAAAGACTAAACTAACAGATCGATTTCCTTTTTTTTTGCATTAGCTTAATATTTTCCTAAAGTCCTAAAGATGCACTTTAATTATCAAGTTCTTTACAGTGGATAAAATGTAAATTCGGAGACCTCAAACCCCCGCCAATGCTGAACAATAAACGCAGTCCCCTTCACTCCACAAACAAGACTCCTTCTACCCAGAATGACATTCCTATCTTTCCCAAAAAATCCAATCAGTTATTGCCAGTCACCGGAACCATATTTACTATAATTTTCGTAATTTTCGTGAAACTCGACACAGCCTTTTGGGTACTCCTGCTAACAAATAGACAAAGAAACCGACCCCAAAATAAAAATAACACACGAAAAATAACACAATAAAAATAAAACTAACAAGAAAAATAACACAAGGGAAATTAAAAAACACACAAGACAAGTAACACAAGAAAAATTACGATACAAATTAAAATATACAATAAAAAATAACAAGTAAAAACACAAATAAAAATAAAACGAAAATAACAGAATAAAAATAAAACATAACACAAGGAAAATCAGAATAACACAAGAAAAAATAAAAATAAGAAAAATAACACAATAAAAATTAAAATCCACAAGAGAAATAGCGCAAATAAAATAAAAAGACAAAAATAAAAACACAAGAAAAATAGAAAAACAATAAAAATGAAAAACAACAGAAATAAAATAGCACAGTAAAATAAAAAAACCACAAGAAAAATAACACAATAAAAAATAAAAATAACACAAGAAACGCGGCCGCACAAAAGTGAAGACGACGACAGAGGCGGCTTTGATAATTACGCGGTTCTTCCTAATAAGATCAAGACCGTCGAGGTAGAAAGCGCGCGCGAGAGAGAGAGAGAGAGAGAGAGAGGCAGGGGAGTTTATTTTTATTTTTTCACATTTTTTTTTTCCTGACGCGGGTGAGTGAGTAATGTCTCGGCGTCAGCTACCTGTCAACCAGCTCTCGAGAGAACCAAGTTTATCTGATGGTCGTTCAGTTCAACCAGACATTGGTTGACCCGTAGCCAACCAGAGGGAATTTCATTACAGTTTCATTACAATTCTCATTATAATTTCATTACAATTCTATAAACTGTCGTCACAACATCTCTGGGAATTTGGCCTCATCATGGGAAACCAGGAATGTAAAGTATTCTTCTTTTTTTTTTTTTTTAAAGAGAATTGACGGTTTGACGGGCTGCCTGAAACTATTTATTAATCAGACGAACTTTGGGGTGGAATAACATCAGGATAAAGTGAATACATTACTTTACCTTGTAATGGCTGAGCTTCATTTGGGCAATCATGACCGTCCCAGATTTCAGTTAGGCAATCATGACTATCCCGAACTCTTCCCTGTAAAACAAAAAACAAAAACATATTTACAAATAAGCAATGTAATTACTACATAGGCGAAAATACAAAAACATGTTTACAAAGAAGCAATGT
>NC_089753.1:45734428-45821928 GCF_040412425.1 Macrobrachium rosenbergii | reverse complement strand
AAACATAACTAAAAACACAAAACCGACAGATGTGGCGAAGATTAAGGGAATTGTATGAAAACACGAGATCTGGTTTAATAATAATAATAATAATAATAATAATAATAATAATAATAATAATAATAATTATTAATAATTATTTTATTATTATTATTATTATTATTATTATTATTATTATCATTATTATTAAATTATAATTTATCAAATAATAATAATAATAATAATAATAATAATAATAATAATAATAATAATAATTTCAGTGATCCCAGATCAATGACTGTTGAAACCGAATGACTTCTGGAGGATGCCACCCTCCCCTACTCAGTGAGTGGGGACACCTACGAGCTACCTACGTAGTGACAGTAGTAAGAGACTTTGTCGCAATACAGAAAGCAACAGGCGACAAAAAAAGTGTCGCATGAGCCAGAAAAGTTGTCGCGCAAGAATGAAAAATTTTACCGGAAGTAGTGCGTCGCGGTCAGAAAGTCCATTAAAAGGTAGTTACAAGAAAGTCCGAAAAGGTAGTTACAGGAAAGTTCAAATAGGTAGTTACAGAAGAGTCCAAAAATAAATTCCAAAAAAATGGGTTATAAGGAAGTCTAAAAAGGCAGTTTCAGGAAAGTGCGAAAAGGTAGTTATAGGAAAAGTCCAAAATGGTAGTTACAGATGAGTCCCAATGGAAAATCCAAAAATGGAGTTATGGGAAAGTCTTCTATAAAAAGACAGTTACAGAAAAGTCCAAAAATAAAATCCAAAAAAGTAGTTATAAGCAAGTCTAAAAATGCAGTTACAGGAAAGTCCAAAAATAAAATAAAAAAAAGAGTTATAGGAAAGTCTTCTATAATAATGCAGTTACAGAAAAGTCCAAAAATCAAATCCAAAAAAGTAGTTATAAGCAAGTCTAAAAATGCAGTTACAGAAAAGTAAAAAAATAAAATCCAAAAAAAAGTTATAGGAAAGTCTTCTATAAAAAAGATAGTTACAGAAAAGTCCAAAAATAAAATCCAAAAAAGTAGTTATAAGCAAGTCTAAAAATGCAGTTAAAGGAAAGTCCAAAAATAAAATCCAAAAAAGGAGTTATAAG
Organism: Macrobrachium rosenbergii; assembly: GCF_040412425.1. Taxonomy (NCBI): domain Eukaryota; kingdom Metazoa; phylum Arthropoda; class Malacostraca; order Decapoda; family Palaemonidae; genus Macrobrachium; species Macrobrachium rosenbergii. Next base: position 45,820,844 of record NC_089753.1, on the reverse strand, counting down.
CAAGTCTAAAAATGCAGTTACAGGAAAGTCCAAAAATAAGATCCAAAAAAGGAGTTATAGGAAAGTCTAAAAAGGTATTTACAGGAAAGTCCAAAAAGGTAATTACAAGAAAGTTCAGAAAGGTAGTTACAGCTAAGTTTTGAATGGTAGTTATAACAAAGTCCAAAAAGGTAATTACAATAAAGTCCAAATAGGTAGTAACAGGAAAGCCCAAAAAGTTAGTTACAAGAAAGTCCAAAAAGGGAGTTATAGGAAAGTCCAAAAGGTAGCTGCAGGAAAGTCCCATAAGGCAGTTACAGGAAAGTCCAAAAAGGTAGCGGCAGGAAAGCCCAATAAAGGCTGTTACAGGAAAACCCAAAAAGGTAGCTGCAGGAAAGTCCAAAAAGGTAGCTGCCGGAAAGTCCAAAAAGGAAGTTACAAGAAAGTCCAAACAGGTAGTTAAATGAAAGTCCAAAAAGGTAGCGGCAGGAAAGCCCAAAAAAGGCAGTTACAGGAAAGCCCGAAAAGGCAGTTACAGGAAAGTCCGAAAAGGTAGTTGCAGGAAAGCCCGAAAAGGTAGTGCAGGAAAGTCCAAAAAGGAAGTTACAAGAAAGTCCAAAAAGGTAGTTAAATGAAAGTCCAAAAAGGTAGTTAAACTCCAAAAACGTAGTTATAGGAAAGTCCAAAAGATAGTTACAAGAAAATCCACAAAGGTAGTTACAAGAAAGTCCAAATAGGCAGTTAAAGGAAAGTTCGAAAAGGTAGTTACAGTAAAAGTCTAAACAAGTAATTACAGGAAAGTCAAAAGAGGTAGTTACAAGAAAATCCAAAACGGTAATTACCAGAAAGTCCAAAAATATAATTACAAGAAAGTTTACAAAGGTAGTTGCAAAAGGTCCAGAAAGGTAGTTACAAGAAAGTCCAAAAAGGTAGTTATGAGAAAGTCCAAAATAGCAGTTACAGTAAAGACCGAACCATGGCGCATCGCATGAGCTTAACAAACAGTCCGAGAAGTGAGTCGTAAGTCTCGAAAGACTTCGAAAAGTTTTGAAAACGCGCCAGGGGTGCCAAAAGCGCGGCGCAAGAGCGCGCAGGAAGACAGTTCGTGTCAGGAGTACCATGACCAAGCCTTGACAGCCTGAAGAGCGTGTCACGAGAGTGAAATAAGAGGTGGAGAAGCTTCTAAGAATAGTTAGAGAGCGCCAATAAAACGTAACTGTATATTCACATTAGTGTGCAAAGAGTCAGAGATGCGTGTCATGTAGAAAAGTTACAGGAGCAGCCACGGTCTAGTAGGAGCCAGTAAAACGCGCGGCAAGAGTGGACGAGAAGCCAATAAAACGCGCGGCAAGAGTGAACGAGGAGCCAATAAAGCGCGCGGCAAGAGTGGACGAGGAACCACAGAAGCGCGTCACACAGAAGTGTCTCAAAGAGTCTAATATTGTAAGTAAGCCGGAGTGCAATGACCTTCCGTAGGAGGGAAAATATAGACCTAAAGTGGACGAACTGTTGTAGCCGAGGCCTCTTGACAGCAGGCAGGCAGACGCATCTCCTTCTCTCTCGTCTCGTCCGAGAATATAGTATATCAGACGGGAGAGACCAGAAGAGAATGGGAACGCGATATCCGAACGTCGTCCTCGAGGGCGAAGTGACGAGAGTATGGGAAGCGAGGGGAAAAGGAGGGGACGGATGGGAGGGGGGGGGAAGTATGAGGGCTTGGTATAGGTGGACGAGAGAGCACAAGGGGAAAATGAAATAGGAGAGGGAGAGGGGGAAGGAGAAGGGAGGAGGGAATGGGAAAACGAATCGAGGGGTGGCGGAAGGGTAGGGGGAGAGGGTGGAGAGGAGGGGGAAAGTGAAGCGAGGCTCGAGAGAGAGTGGGAAGAGGAGGAGGCAGGGGGAAGCGGAGGAGAAAGAGAGAGAGAGAGAAGAGAGAGGGGGGAGGGGAGGGGAAAAGGGGGGGTCAGAGGGGACCTGAGTTATGCCATTACCGGCTCTTATACACTTGATTGTCAGGCCCGCAGTGTTACCGCCTTGTTGACCTGCCCTGACCTAACCCCGACGGCTCGGGAGGCTCCAAACCCGCAGTTCCGCCGCGGCTCCATAGAGCGGGAGCTCGCGTGGCCAGGCTCCGACCGGCATGCGCTCCTTGGCACCAGAGTTCCAGCTCCCAGCGAGGGGAAAAGAGACAAGTATTGATCGGAGGGGAAAACTAAGGCGCGGGATAAGGGGCGTATCCAGCCCCCGACCCCTCGGCCCTGAAAAAACCCTTGGTCGGCTTCCCCCAAAGGGCTCAGGGAGAGTGCGCAGGGCGGGATGTGCTCGCAGATCCTACGCTCTGTGATTTGTGAGCACTGCAAAGGAAGCGCTGCTAGCCAGAGCATCACCGCAGATTGTGTGTGTGTGTGTGTGTGTCTGTGTGAGAGAGAGAGAGAGAGAGAGAGAGAGAGAGAGAGAAGAGAGAGAAAGAGAAAAAAAAAAGAGAGAGAGAGAGAGAGAGAGAGAGAGAGAGAGAGAGAGAGAGAGAGAGAGAGAGAGAGAGAGAGAGAGATGGCTTTGGCACTGCCTGACTGCCTCACTCGCACACAGTGTACGTGCGTGTACGTACGTACGTGCCTACACGCATGAGCGCCTAGCGGACGCACACGCGCCTCGACCTCCGTGTAAGCTTGTGTGTTTCCTACATCTATGTGCGTTTCCCCGCGCGCTATGATCCGGTTTATGTGTTGACAGGTGCTTCTATGCATGTATGTATGTTTTGGAGAGCAGAAGAGCTTGCGCCCATGCGTGTAAGTATATATACTGTCTATACAAAAAAACTGGGAATGGTGAGAAAATTGGGAATGCAGAAGAAAACTGGGAACGGAGAAAAAAATTGGAATGCAGACAAAACTGGGAGTGCAAAAAAAAATGAATGCTGACAGAAATACTGGGAATGCAGACAAAAAAACCGGGAATGCAGACAAAAGAAAACTGGGGATGCAAAAAAAAGCATTAAAAACGTACACAGAAAACTGGGAATGCAAAAAAAAGAAATACTGGGAATGCAGAGACGCACAAAGACTGAAAAAATCCGTCTACGTACATACATACACACACACATACATGTATATATATACTGTATATGTATATGTATATATATATATATATATATATATATATATATATATATACTGATATATATACTTCATATATATATATACACAAATATATATACTATATATATATATATATATTATATATATATATATATATATATATATATATATATATATATATATATATATATATACATATATGTTTGTAAACACTATATATATATATATTTTAAGTGGGCTTTGTTTGTAAAGCCGTGAAAGGTCTTTTTAATCTCGTGATGAGGTGTTTTTTTTTTTTTGTCATATTTGCTCTGCGGATATTTGCGTTCAACTTCTGACGCTGATGCAATCAAAGCGAAAATGGGGAAGCAAACGAGACAGTGCTTCATTGCGAGGCGAGGGAAAGGAAGGATGGAATGAGAGAGAGAGAGAGAGAGAGAGAGAGAGAGAGAGAGAGAGAGAGGGAGGGAGGGAATATCTAATTGATAACTGACAGATAGACAGAAATATATGAAACAAAAAGGAGAGAAAAAGAGAGAGAGAGAGAGGGGGGGGAAGGGATATGAAACTGTAGAGAACAGAGGCTGACAGACAAACAAAATATATGATACAGAAAAAGGAGAGAGAGAGAGAGAGAGAGAGAGAGAGAGAGAGAGAGAGAGAGAGAGAGAGAGAGAGAGAGAGAGAGAGAGAGAGAGACAAACAAACGAAAAGGAAGCAAAACAAATGAGAGAGAGAGAGAGAGAGAGAGAGAGAGAGAGAGAGAGAGAGAGTACAAAACACGCGAAAAGGGAAGCAAAACAAATGAGAGAGAGAGAGAGAGAGAGAGAGAGAGAGAGAGAGAAGATAAGAGAAAATAAATAAGAAAATAAAACAGAACTCCGTAAAAATGAAAATCACAAAAGCCAAAGGACGGAAGATGATAACAGACAAAAGGCCAGAAAGAGTAATAGAAATGGTAAATGAACAATGAAATGGGAACGCAAACAGACGCAGCGCTATGCACAAGGGGAAATTACGAATGAAATGAAAAGAATCGGACAAAAGAGCGTTAGGAAGATAGGAGGAGAGGGAAGAGAAGTCTGGGATGATAATTAAAAAAAGAAGTCATAAAAATAAATGGGCAGAAACTATAGCGGAGGGAATGACCGGGGAATAGCAGAGAAAATGTAGAAAGAAGATTGAAATAGGTAAATAAAGAGGGAAATAGTAAAAAATCTGAAGGAAAGGGAGGTTCATAAAAAGATGGAAAATGAAGAAGAAAGAAAAATAAAAAAAGGAAAAAATGAAGAAAGTCAAACAGATTAAGTGGTTCAGTGACCACCCGCTCACCTGAGCCACCTGGCGGTAATTGCAAGTCATACCTATCTCAAACTTTGCACCCCAAAAGTAGTCCCATCCAGGTCCCTACAGCCAAGGTTTGAACAAACTTAAATCTACACTACACGAGGATGATCGTGTATTAATTTAGCAAACTATATCCCAAGTAAAACTTTCGACCCCCTACTGGGGCCACATCTTGGCCCTAGGGTACCCACGATTTGAACAAACTTAAATTTACATTGCACAAGGAAACTTTCAAGAAAGTCTTGTCCTTTCTGGTTTCACTATTTTAGTTATTTCATTTTATACAAAATGTGTGCCAAACTTGGCAGAAATTGTTGCAGTTGGTTTTGAGAAGTCGAAAAATGTGAAAAGATTACAACACACAGACATGCATACAAATATACACACAAAGATATACACATATACAGGAATACACATAGACATACAGATACAGACACCTAACAGACTTTGATTTTAAAAAATCTCATAGCTCTAAGCTCAGTTTAGACAGAAAGGAAACCTGGGAAAGATAATACTAAAATTATGGCAAAAACAGCAAAATAAATTAAGAGAAATGAGGTATAAAATGAATGAGTGAAGAAACTGGGTACTTAATAAAAAAAATAATATGAGGGGGAAAATAATCCAAGGAAAGATTTCAAGGGAAAAAATAATAGTAGATAAAACGAGAATACAAAAATTACATGGAAACTGCAAAAATGAAAGGAGAAAAAGATGCTGAATAAAAAAAGGAAGGGAATAAAAAAAAACAGAATGGAAAGGCAAAAATAAATTGGACAGAAAAAGAGCATGGTATGAAGCGAAGGGGAGTATACAAAGAAAAATATGTCAAGAGATGGGAAATAGAAGAAAAGAAAAACAAGGAAGATAACAATAAAGAAGAAGGAAGAAAAGTAAGAGTGACATAAGAAGAGGTACAGAAAAGGAAGAGGATATGAAAAGATAAGAGAAGGATAGATGAAAGTAATGAAGGAAGGAATAATTTGAAAGAAAAGAATGGACGAAAGTGGCATGAGAGAATAAGGAGACCATTTCGTAGAAAGAATACTGGAAGAAGGGAAGACAAAATTAAAGGATTTCATGGAAAGTGAAATAAAAAAAAAGGCATAAAAGAGGAAGAGGAGGAGGAAAAAGGCAGGAGAAAGAGGCACGGACGGAGGCTAAGAAAAAAGAAAGTGGGAAACAGAACGAGATGGAAAGAAGGTGAAAATGGGAAAGAGAAATTCAACAGAAAGCAATGAAGGATAACAACAGAAATAAAGGAAAAATATAACGAACGTGGAAAAATATAAAGAAAGAAGTAACAAAAATGTGGAGCAGAGAAGAAGACAAAGGAAGCTGAAAAAAGGAAGGCGAAGAAAAATGAAAGAAATAAAGAACACGAAATACCAGACTCGATAAAAAATACGGCTCCATAAACGGGTGCATTATACGGCCACCTCCGTCCAAATGCTCCACTTGGCCCACCCTCCGAAGGAGGGGAACGGGGAACCCTAAGGTCTAGACCCTTGGGGGGAGGGACCCACTTATCGAAACCCTCCGGCTCAACTACAAACCATACAACCTTCCATATGGAATCATAATCATCCATATAGAACCATAACCATCCACATGGAACTACTGTATAACCTTCCATATGGAACCATAACCATCCATTTGGAACTACTGCACAACCACCCATATGGAATCATAACCTTCCATATGGAATCATAACCATCCATATAGAACCATAACCATTAATATGGAACTACTGTATGACCATCCATATGGAACCATAACCACATCCATACGGAGCTAATTTACAACCATCCATATGGAATCATAACCTTCCATAAGGAATCATAACCATCCATATGGAACTACTGTATAACCATCCATATGGAATCATAACAATCCATGTGGAACTACTATATAACTATCCATGTGGAATCATAACCATCCATATGGAACTACTGTATAACCATCCATATGGCCCTATCAATTCTTCCGCACTAATAATAATGGAGCAAAATGTGGATAATGTGAAGACAACAGACAGACAGAGACAGGCAGACAGTCAGAATGTGCCGTACAGACAAACATAAAACAGAGTAGTAGAATTGGGATCTCTAAAAATTATAATCTGCTTGACAAAAAACAAAAACATTTGCAAATAAAAAGGTTTAAAGAAAATGCTCCCCCAAAAAAAATGCTAGCAATGTATGTAGGTACTGCTAATCATTTGGACGATAGAAAAAACAAATAAATAAATACATAAATAAGCAAATCGATACAAGAGGGAAATGAGATTGGGCAAACGCTGAAGCAAACAGATGTTAAAGCACAGGAAGAGGTGAAGCAGACAATGACATCTGAAGCAAACAAACTGCAATGACAAACAAAGAAACACAGACTAAAGGAGACAATGGAAGGAGAACAGAAAAATGTGGGAGATGATGAAACAGATGCAAGGAACGTAAAACGAAAAAATTCTTGAATGTGTGCGAGAGAGAGAGAGAGAGAGAGAGAGAGAGAGAGAGAGAGAGAGAGAGAGAGAGAGAGAGAGAGAGGGGATATCTAATTGATAAGAGACAGACAGACAGAAATACATGAAATAGAAAAAGGAGAGAGAGAGAGAGAGAGAGAGAGAGAGAGAGAGAGAGAGAGAGAGAGAGAGAGAGAGCGGACTAGAAGGTAAGGTAAGCCACACAGTGCAAGACATTCACTATGCATCAACATGAATATTAAAAGAGTGAAGAACAGTTCATTGGTTATAGTGCTGCGCCCTTGTACTTCACGGCCAATCGATTCAAATTTGATCACATCATCCGACCCGTTCCACGAGGAGATAAAACTTGCATGGGGTTGGCTACGGCCCCTGATGGATGCCGAGGACAAAACTCCCAAGCTGAATGAGCAATGGGATGGGAAGAGCGAATGACTATCACACACACACACAACTTATACGCGTTTAATATCTAATTCACTATACCTTAGGAATAACTTGCGCCTACTGTAAATCCACCAGCCAGGATTCGAAAAATGTTCTGGTTTATAAACAATTATAGACAGTGACTTTGACCACCCAGCTATCACGTGAGATATACGCTGATATCGACTCTGCTGTAAACGAACCTGTCGAATATATATCTATATATATATAATGTATATATATATAATATGTAACTGAAAACCCATAATAAATGCACAATGTTATTCATGACGGGTAACATTTCCAGCAGCCGTCACGGCGACCCCATATAAAAATGGGAAGAAGAAGAAGAAGAAGAAGAAGAAGAAGAAGAAGAAGAAGAAGAAGAAGAAGAAGAAGCAGATGTATAACAGGTCTAATAAATGCTTTACTTGCATGACAGGTAAAACCAAATCAGTGCAATTTAACACTGAACAGGAACAGCTGATTTATGTCAACTCTCGTGTCTAATAACACTGAGTTTTTGACAAATCTGACAAGCAGAGAACCTAACCAAAACAATATAACCATCCTCCCAGCTTTGCTGGCGCAGATAACACGAAAAATATGATGACGTAATATTTAACTATAGTTTCCAAAGAAGTTATTCCTTGAGTCTTGAAGTATTTTGAATAATTTACCCCCGTTCTTTTAAATGGCTATATTTCTTTATTTACTCAGTAAAACTCTGTAACGTCTAGTAAGGATATGTAACCAATTCCATAAGGAACTATTATGTAGTGATGTCACGTGACCACTGTCACATTCTAGGCCATCACCGGTCGCTCCCCAAAATTCTGTTCTTCAAAGACGGGTACGAACTGGAATAAATTAAAGCTCAAGAAGTTGGACAGCAAATCAGACGATACTAAGATATGGACAAAAGCACTTTTAGCACAGCCACAGTGCATTTCGCATGGCCCGCTGTAAGTAACGCTTCCAATCGGAATTATGGGAGAACTAACACCACCACAGGCCGTTCTAGAGTAGTAAGTTCAGGGGCCTAACTGCCAGAGAAAGTTGCTTCCTTCGAAAATCGAGCCAATGGCCTATAAAAGAAAGGCTCGACCTCGTAACACCAAAATAATGCATAAACTTTTGCTGGGCCATGTTCGACGATTCTATGCTCATTTCCGAGCGACGATCTCTCTCTCTCTCTCTCTCCCCTGAGACAGCAGTATCTCTTCTTAGTAAAGTACATATCGACTGATTTTCTTACAATAACTGACAGATCAATAGTGCTATATTTTTTTTATTTTAAGTGTCAATATCACCTACACAGAAACCTTTAAAGACGATAGAATGGGATAACCCAGAACTGAATATTTTATTGTTTACTCATTTTTTATCTTCTTACTCCTACTTCTCCTGCCAATATTTTCCAAGATTAGTTCTCAAGAGGTTCAAAATGGTTATTTTCTTCCAAGACTTCCATACAAAACATTACCCAAACTTGCATACAGCTCCTATGGTAATAATGAACCAGAGGATTTCAATGTTACAAATATGAAACTTGACTGTAAGTAGTAAAGTCAACAATCTAGTAAAAAAAAAAATTCTAATCAAGTGAACAGTGCTGCTACGAATTCAAACACCCATACAGCCACATACATCTCTCAAGGTATAAAGGCACAAGCACTTTCTTATCAAAGGATAATAGCCTACTCTTTAGTATACTGCATAAACTTACATAAAACAGTTCAATATATTTCCCTAAATGCAAAACTCAATATCCTACCTGCACCTCACACGACCTAAAAAAAAAAAAAAAAAAAGTAAAAAATGCGCCGAAGTTTCTTCGGCGCAATCGAGTTTTCTGTACAGCGTATGTACAATGTTGTATGAAACTCTCAGCCATGGCCCATGAAACGCTCATCCGCGTCCCATGAAACTTTCAGCCACTGCCCAGTGGTGGCATGTCGTTGGCACCCATAGCGGTGCCAGACGCACGATCATGGCTAACTTTACCCTTAAATAAAATATAAACTACTGAGGCTAGAGGGCTGCAATTTGGTTTGTTTGATGATTGAAGGGTGGATGATCAAAATATCAATTTGCAGCCCTCTAGCCTAGGTAGTTTTTAAGATCTGAGGGAGGACAGAAAAAGTGCGGGCGGACGGACAGACAAATAGCCATCTCACTAGTTTTCTTTTACAGAAAACTAAAAGTAAACCCATTTTTTTATGTACGAACCAAAAAAAATCCTGGACAAAATTCCGAGCGTTTTCCTGCAGATACCTCCGTGTTACTATCTGCAACCTGGCTCCATGGTGCGTTTCAGGGGAGGCGGGGGGCTGGGAAGAGAGGGTTCAGGTGAAATCTGAGGAGAAGCCTCGGATACAATGGATGATGAATATTGGTATAAGAGGGTTGGATGTCAACAGATCTGCAATGCAATGTCGACTGGGTTCCCTTCCGGAAGACAAGATTAAACTGAGACTGGGGCAAGAGGGCGGAGGTTGTTTGTATGAGCGCTCTCCGTAACGTGAATGCATATGGAGAAGACAGATGAATAAATGATATATATTAATATTTACCAGAATATTTTATCTACTCGCAGATAAAAGCCACTGACATATATATAAATAGTTAAGGGGTTCATACACGATTGAGTAAATGCTGAGTATGAATACGCAGCATTGTACTTTTCCCCCCCTAACAAAAGGTGGCTCCCGAGAAAAGACTGCCGTATTCATACTTTAACCACTTAGTCGTTTATAAACCCCGTTTCAAAAGCCTGATATACCTGTACAGAAGGATCATTTGATGAGCGCCAGACGTGCTATGTACTAGGAGTACGCCATGAACTCTTGCGCTTCCTATAATTTATAGGTCTTCTGTTCCTCCCTCTTCCCAACACCACCGAAATGCGCGCGCGTACACAATCTCTCTCTCTCTCTCTCTCTCTCTCTCTCTCTCTCTCTCTCTCTCTATATATATATATATATATATATATATATATATATATATATATAAATGTATGTGTATATATATATATATATATATATATATATATATATATATATATATATGTATATATATATGCACTTCTTCCTAAAAAGGGATCTTAAGAGAAGAAACAAGAGAAGAGTCACGATTTACAAACTTACACACACACACTCACACACAAACACATATATATATGTGTGTGTGTACTGTATATATATATATATATATATATATATATATATATATATATATATATATATATATATATATATATATATATATATATATATAATATTTTCAATTCAATTCCTTTACCCTGAAATACTGGATACCAAGGACTTAGTTACGAAGACAGATGTTAGCAACACGAGGGATAGAACAACACTGCTGTTTCTGTAGCACTGTTCCACATGAAATGGCCGATAATAATGCAACAGCAAAGATTATTTTGTACCTGAAAAAGACTAAAAATTGTGGGACCACAACCCAAGACGACAGGGTACCATTCCTCCTTACCAACACCGCCGCCGCTCCTGATTCCTTAAAAACGTTATTGAATTCCACGTATTCCAAATACAAACAAGTAAGAAATGTGCAGGAGTTTCTTCGGCGCAATCGAGTTTCCTGTATCGTATAATGCTGTATGAAACACTCAGCCACAGCCCATGAAACTCTCACCCGCGGCACATGAAACTTTCAGCCACGGCCCGGTGGTGGCCTGTGATGTTGGTACCTACAGCGCTGCCAGACGCATGATCGTGGCTAACTTTAACCTTAAATAAAATCAAAACTAGTCAGGCTAGAGAGCTGCAATTTGGTACGCTTGATGATTGGAGGGTGGATGATCAACATACCCATTTCTGGCCTTCTAGCCTCAGTAGTTTTTAAAATCTGATGGCGGACGTGCGGACGGACAGACGAATAGCCATCTCAAAAGGGGATCGAAAACGTTGTGCTACAGTGTCCAAAGGGGGAAGAATTTCTCATTACTAATAAACTGCAAATGAAATCTGTTTACACAGACGCTCTGCATGTAAACACATATACAAAATGAATGCGATTGAATCCAGGAAAATTTGTTACCAAGAGATGCCTATCTAAATTATATCTCAAGGTTTCTTGCATTGAAAAGCAATGCCTTCTGCAAACACCGAAGTGCACTGAATTTTAGAAGTCAAGGAAATCTGTTAATATAAAGGATGGGAGGAGTAATCAAAACAATTTGTAGTGATACTTGTTCTAGTTTCCCAATGTCATCTATTACGGTGTTTTTTATATTTGTTTCGCTTCTGGACGGGGTTAATTCTGCAAACACTTAAATGCCCTAACCTTTAAGAGGCCAAGGAATTTTGATGGTATAAAGGTTGTTAGGAGCGATCAAAACAATTTACAGTTATTTCTGTCCCAGTTTCTCTAATTCATCTTCTATCCCTGTTTCGTCATCTGTTTCGCTTCTTAACAGGGTTAAATTAAGACAAATTAGTCTGATCAATGATCTTAACCAAACCTTATGCCCAGCGTTTACTTAGAAGAAACCAACAGTCTTTAAGACTGCCTCATTATGAAAGGAAATTAATTAATATACGTTTGAATTATCTAGGTTTCTGGTAACGGAACTCGATGAAGAGAGATGCAAAAATCAATTACGAGGTTGATAAGGCCTCAAAAGCCAATTACCAAAATTGGCATGTTAGCACCTTAATATGTCGTTATCCACTATTATTGAGAGATAGCAATTATGGGGGTAACATTGTTTGCGAATGCAGATACACACAAGTCCACACAATGCTCTGAAAACTCACAATCAGCTTTTCCCTACACAAACTTCCCTGAACACTTACTTCTGCAAAATTTCTGACACACGTAATAAATCTCTATACAAACAGAGCACGTCTCTAACCTTTTCTAAATGCTCGCGACTTAAAAATCCATTCATACCAAAAAGTATGTGCAACCCTTATATTTATATATATATATATATATATATATATATATATATATATATATATATATATATTATATATACTGTATATATATACACATATATTTATATATACTGTATATATATATATATATATATATATATATATACATATATATATATATATATATATATATATATATATATATATGCAGCCTATATATTTGTGTTGTATATATATATATATATATATATATATATATATATATATATATATATATATATATATGCACACAGAAAGTGAAAGTGTATATACCCAACAACACTTACACCGGTGATACTCCTACGGAAGTGTGGCATGGAAGGGGAGACTAAAAAAAACGCAGAAAAACAAAATATGCATTAAAACCTTGCCCCCGAAAGGCTCCAAAATAAAACTCTTATTTACAGAACAACAGCTGTCACACGGACGGCTGTCACCCGGTCAACCAACTTTAAATATCGCCGAACTAGGTCCCACGCGTGGCTCAATATTTATCGAGTTTCTCTCCGAGTGTGGTCATGACACAAAAGCTGCCATCATTTCCTTCGGGGACTCCCAGCGCCAGGTGAGTGACTATATCAGAAAAAAACTAATGTACACGCTGAATACACAGTGAACTGCGCATGCTATAACTTACGTAGATAGCCTATGTATATACACACTCTATACAGATATATATATATATATATATATATATATATATATATATATATATATATATATATATATATATATATATATATACATATTATATATACATATATATATATATATATATATATATATATATATATATATATATATATATATATATATAGTATACATATATACATATATCCACATATTATATATACTATATATAATTATTATTATATATATACAGTATATATATTATACACACAGTATGTGTGTTTTTTCATATATTCTGTATCGAGTGTGTATGTACACTACTGCGTAAATAAACTATGACTAATGGAATCCCATTGGCTGTATCTTCTGAAATACTATGTCGTTTTTTATGAGATTAAGTGTATCCTTTCATCCAAACGCATTACTTTAACACCCTAGGTCCTTCCTGTTGATTTACTCTGATTGTAAAGGGAGTAGCTAACAGGACTATGACATAGTAAAACCATTTCTGTTGGCTGAACCAAAATAAATAAAAAAAAAGATACTAAAAACCACACATTCCCAAACACAGTGTCATTCCTCCAATTTCAAAGTGTGTAGAAACTTGGGGGAAGACAATAGCCTAAGCTTTGTGAAAATAATCTATTAACTACGCCGGACAGCATGACAATCATAAACTACCCTCATCTTCCATTAAGTCACTAATGACCTGTACTGATAGACTGGAATATAGGCCTAGTCATAACGAAGGTGGGCTCTTTCCAGCAGGGGATAGCATCCACAAGCAATGACGAATGGATCCTAAGCTAACCTAATACATATTGCTATGCTTTCCCATGTCAAAACATTACTAGATACGGCAGAATAAGCCTGGGATGAAAAGCAGGTGTGCTTGATGAGTACTCTTGCATATAATGAACCAAAGTTTTGCATTCCTTTGGAATTTGGTTGTGATGTTCGTGTAAAAACAGGATAGACCTACGCGTTGCAGACTGTATCAGACGTGAACGTAAAGACTAGTACCATAATATATATAAAAACACGCCCTTAGTGAGGTGCGGTTACCGATGTAATAAAAAGACCACGAACCAAATACAGTATGGTCTGTAATGTTCATAGAGAGGAGAAGGATGTGTTGCATTACTTGTCAAAAATTGTTACCAGCATCCAAATCCGAGAGTAAAAGGCAAAATGAATGTGTTACTCAAGAAACCTACAGCAGGCAAGACTGCTCACCTCATTCTAAAATGTGAACCTGAAATTCAAAATTCATGACAAATGTGACAAAGTTATAATAAGAATAGGTATAAGGCACACATTATATGCTGACCTGCCTTTACTTCCGGAGATATTGGCATCTGAAGTAAAAAATGCAGGTCCCAAAATTCATATATACTACGGTATGCGGCAAGCGTGTTGGTGTTCATTCATATAATAATCGCTCAGGCCTAGGCCTATGTGCCTGTTGTTGAAAGATATCACGACTTAAAGAAGAAAATGACGACTTTCTATTTTGCAATTATGGAGAATTCGACTCATGATATGGAATATTAGGGGTGAATCTCCGTAAATCGTAATATATATGTGCATAGGGAAAATAAATAAATATCGCAGCAAACTATGTTCAGTACTCTTACCCAGAAGTCTAAATATTTCTGTTACTTTTCCTCAAAAAAAAAAAAAAAAAAAAAAAACACTGTTTAGAGACAGACATGTCCGAAAAACCTAAAACACAATAATGAAGACGGATTAAACACTCGGGCGGGAGTGTTTAATTGGTAACAATCCCGGATTATCCCTGTTCTCTTTTCTTCTACATCCGACTTCTACATCTTCCTTTCCCTCTCTCTTTCTTTAACATCCATAGATCTATCTCTCTCTCTCTCTCTCTCTCTCTCTCTATATATATATATATATATATATATATATATATATATATATATATATATATATATATATATATATATATATATATATATATATGAGAGAGAGAGAGAGAGAGAGAGAGAGAGAGAGAGAGAGAGAGAGAGATCGCTTTTACATACCAGTCATCTTTATAAAGCTATGGCAAAATCCAGCTTGATCTAACAACGTTAAAAGTAAGTAACAATATTTGTATACTTACAAATAGAACCATATCGCCGACCGTAAAATAGTAGTTACTCTTCAAATATGTTTCTGTGATGGGCCTATCATTTTACATCTTCAAGTTGTCAACAATACAACGTCTCACCTTCATATATAGGCCTATATACTCTGTATATGTATCGTATATATATATATATATATATATATATATATATATATATATATATATATATATATATATATATATAAAATGCACACTATATACGAGTATATAGCCTATATATGAAGGTGAGACGCTGTATTGTTGACAACTTGGAGGTGTAAAATGATAGGCCCATCAGAGAAATATTATTGAAGAGTAATTACTATATTACGGTCGGCGATATGGTCCTATTTTTAAGTATACAAATATCGAAATATACTTTTTCCGTTGTTAGATTAAGCTGGATTTTGCCATAGAGTTATAAAGATGACCAGTATACAAAAGCTACAGATCCAAATGGTGAAATAGACACAGAAACGTACACTATAAACAAAATGTGTATTAGAGTGGGAAGAGTATTTTGAATAAGAAAAGACCTTTCGACTCTTTTAATTGCGCTTCCTGCGTGTCAAATAAATAATCGCTCTCTACCCCTAAATACTTTCTTACGGATAGATTCAGCTTAAAAAATTAGGATTTCACTAGTGCTGTTCAAAAGCCATAAAATTCATATCAAGCTAAAGCCACGACAACCTTAGAATTACAGTCAATTTTCATCTCTGTATATATATTGTAAAGACGCCAGACGTCTCTTCATTTTGCATCAATCACGTTCATGCATTACACTTATTAACATTTCAAGAATCTCATGTAAATATTCATATGTAGAATTTCCGCCGATGTGTATTTTATCATTGTATGTATCTTATGTCACTTAAAATTGCCATTTGTTTGACTGCCAACAAACACAAATTGCTCAGAGTGCGGGTCACGGCAATTGGAGGTCAGGCACTACGTTTCCGTCTGCGCTATGTCATGTATACCTGAGCCCTGGTGAATAAATCAGTCAATACCCAGTTCGACCTTTTTGCCCTCACAACTGGTGACCCGAGGAGTGATGGTAAACACAGTGGTTTTGGCTTCGCCATTAACGGACTCACTACAGCCACTCCACCTTCATAGAGCCTTTAACGGAACCACACGGCGACAAAAGTCTAGGCCTCTGAAAGCTCCTGCCTTGGAGAACATCCATGTCACTAACCGACTAATTACGGCGTACCCCTCCAGGTATGTTCTGGCATGCTCGAACGGTTTGGCCCCGCCATTTACGATTCCTGTCAACCGTACTCAGAAGTCATTAACGGAAACACGGCGTACAGTTTTGACTTCTGACGAGCCCCAAACACCCTTAACGGACTAAATACTTATTTCGCGTTTTGGTATGAGGAAAAAATGTCAGACACTGAGGCAGAAATTCATCCCGATGACACACAGATCCACTGCATCCCCCTCTCACCTTCGGAGGCAGCAATAAGCCAGGCGATAACACTACCTCCTTTCTCGCGACAAAACACCGCATCCTGGTTTCTGCGGGCAGATGTCCATTTCTGAGTGGCGAAAATTACAGATGAGGAGACCAAGGTGGACGTAACCATGACAACGCTATCGGAGGAGGTCTTCAACAAAATCATCTCATGGTTGGACTCGCAGCTGGGCAAAGTCAAGTACAGAGACCTGTGAGATAAGCTCATCGACACATACTTCATGCCCATCCCAGAGAGAGCCCAACGTGCCCTTGACCTGATGATCCAACCCCTGGGGGACGAACTACGAGGTCTCCTGATGCTGCCGGGCGTCAACGCGGATGGTCGGAGGAAGGAGATCAGCTTGTTGCGAGAAATATTCCTGCAGCGCCTTCCACAGGAGGTGAGGGGGCAAATCACGGATGCGGACGCCCTTTCAATGGATGAATTGGTGAATGTCATATACAAACTCCACAAGGCCACCAAGGCCTCCAAACACACCACAACACCCGTAGCCCGTAACCTGGTAACAGAAAAAGCCGAGGCAGAGGACACATATGCAGTATACAGGAAGAAGGCGCCGCTGCAGCAGCAGAGGACGTGGACAAACCCAGCCTGGTGTTACTTCCATCGGAGGTTCGGGAGCACCGCCAGAAATTGCAGAGCCCCCTGTTCTTTCACAAAAAACGAGAAAGGTGGCGACAAACAACAGCAGTGGCCGCAAACCTTAAGGAGCCCCAGCCAGTAGGATTCTTCATCCACGACATCATATCGACACGATGGATGCTGGTAGACACCAGGGCTATGCAATTGGTGTTTCTGCCGTCGAGGGAGGACTGCGACTGCGCGTCCAGTGCCGCAACCTCACTGGTGGCCGCAAATGGAAGCCCCATCCCCTGCTACAGAACTTTGACCTGCAGAATATCCATCCTGGGCCATATAGCCTATATGATTGGCCCTTCACCATCGCGGACGTCAAGTTTCCTCTCCTAGGCACTGATTTCCTCACACACCACGGACTTCTGGTAGACGTCGGCCGAAAACGCCTGCTGGATACCGGAACCTGCCACTCCCGACCGCTCTCCACTGGGCCGGGGATGCCCGCCGTCTGCTCCATCTCTTTGAACAGATACAGCACCCTCCTCTACGAGTTCCCAGATGTCTTCAAGCCAGAGCTGCGTCAGTTGCCGGGAGCCCAGGCCAAACACAGCATCTATCACCATATCACCACAACAGGCCCGCCAACACACTCCAAATTCTGCCACTTGCCATCCAAAAAACTCCAAGATGCTGAACGAGCTTTCGCCGAGGTGGAACGGATGGGAATCTGCAGGAAGGCATCGAGTCCGTGGGCGTCCCCCCTCCACATGGTATGGAAACCAGACAGCTTCTGGAGGCCCTGTGGGGACTATCGTCGGCTGAACCTAATAACGACACTGGACCACTATCCCTTGCCAATCATGCAGGACCTAACAAGTCTTATTTTCAAGTGCCAGTGCACCCGGACGACATTCGGAAGACAGCCATCATCATGCCATTCGGGACATATACCTTCTTCTACTCTACCTTCGGCCTCAGGAATGCCGCCACATTCCAACGCCTTATGGACACCATCTTGGGGGACCTACCTTTCTGCGTTTGCTACGTAGACGACATCCTGATCCTCTCCAGGTCCCTGGAGGAACACCTGCGCCACGTCCAGGCTGTGCTGAAGCGCCTGCAGGAGATCAGTCTGGTTGTCAGGTTCGACAAGTGTACCTTCGGAGCGGAAAAGGTAGACTTCCTAGGCCACGAGATCTCTCCGGCAGGTGTCCGCCCTGTGGTCTCCAAAGTGGACGCAGTGAAGAAGTTTCCAACACCAAAATCCATCAAGTCCATGGCATGGTCAACTACTACCGTCGCTTCGTACCGGACATCGCCCGCATCATGTATCCCCAAACCGGAGTACTGAGGGGGAAGCCAAACGCTCTGATATGGGCAGCACACATCACGACCCCACCGCCCCCCTGAGACTTACCACTGATGCCAGCAACATCGTTTGTGGAGCCGTGCTGGAGCAGGTAGTAGGCGGTTCCCCCCACTTTCTGGCCTTCTTCAGCCACAAGTTAAAGCCGCCGGAGACCCGCTACAGTGCATCTAACAGGAAGCTGCTGGCAATCTACCAAGCTGTGCGGCACTTCAAGTACCTCTTGGATGACAGCCCTTTCACCATCCTGGCAGACCACAAGCCATACATTCACGAGGGCGGGAGACGCATGGTCAGCAAGACAGCAGCGACACCTGGCCGCTATCTCCGAGTTTGGCTGCACCATTAGCTATGTGCCCAGCAAGAAGAACCCAGTGGCTGACGCCCTATCAAGAGTCGAGATAAATTCAGTCCACCTGGGCATAGACTACGAGGACCTGGCGAAAGGAACAAGCCGCGGACCCGGAAACAGCAGCCTACCGCACAGCACTCACTGCACTGAGGTGGGAAGACGTGCCAATAGGTGGGTCCAGTTCAACACTTCTCTGCAACACCAGCACTGGCCGCCAGGGCCCCCTGGTACCCGCGTCGAGGAGAAAGCAGACGTTCGACATCATCCACAGGCTGTCCCATCCATCAGGACAAACAACAGCGCACCTGATGACAGAAAAGTTCGTGTGGCACGGGATCAGGAAGGATGTTCGAGAGTGGGCAAAGAACTGCATACCTTGCCAGACGAGTAAAATCACCCGACACACGGAATCAGGCATCGGAGATTTCCCTCAACCATGTTGGCGTTTCGGGCACATCCATGTAGACGTCGTAGGGCCTCTGCTGCAATCAGGGGGTGCCAGATAGCTCCTGACGGTCATAGACCTTTCCACAAGATGGCCGGAAGCAACCTCGATGATGGAAGCATCAACGAGCGCCTGCACTGTAGCCCTCCTGTCAAGTTGGATAAGCTGTTTCGGTGTGCCCGACAACATAACTACAGACAGACGCCTGGCATTCTTATCAGAGCACTGGGTCTCCCTGGCACGCCTGGTGGGGACAACTCTCCACAGTACGGAGGCATATAACCCTGCATCCAACGGCATGGTGGAAAGGACCCACCGTTCACTGAAGGCAGCTCTGATGGCACGTTGCACCGACGACAACTGGAAAGCGCAACTCCCCTGGGTCCTGCTGGATCTCCGCACCGCACCAAGGGCAAACAGCGATGAATCTCCCGCAGAAAAAGTCTACGGCAAAACACTGGCTGCATCAGGAGAGTTCTTCCCCACGGAGCCGGACATTGCAGATACGCCCCTCCCAAGGCTGAGGGAAATAGCACAGAGGCTTGCGCCCTGCCGAAAGACTTTCGCAGACAGCACCCACGTCTACAGCCCAAAAGGCCTGTATTCCTGCACCCACATCTTCATCAGGATCGACGCCCATCACCCACCAGAGGCCCATACCGTGTCGTTAGTAGGGCATCCAAGGCCTACATCAACAATCCACAGGCGGGAAGACTGGGTTTCAGTCGACAGGCTAAAGCCAGCCTTCCTGATGGACAACGGAACTGGGGAGGAAACTGGCAGGCGTCCCAGAATTCCTCCACAAAACGAGGCCTCAGTTGAACCCACTGGCATCCCGAAACAAGGTCGAGGACATCCCAAGGGCTGCACTAAGGAAGTCATCTGCTCAGCAAAACCGTCAGGCAATTCAGCAGTCGAAGCCGCCCCACATCCGCAGGTATCAAGAACTCGGGGCTGGCTCCTGCTCCCGAAGGGGTTCTGTGATTGACATTCAACAGGTCTTCCAATCATTATTTCATAATAATTGTCTTGGGGGGGGAGTACTTGTAAAGATGCCAGACGTCTCTTCATTTAGCATCAATCACGTTCATGCATCACACTTATTAACATGTCAAGAATCTCATGTAAATATTCATATGCAGAATTTCCTGGCCTTTCCGCTGATGTATATTTTATCATTGTATGTATGTTATGTCACTTAAAATTGCCATTTGTTTGACTTTTAGCAAACACAAATTGCTCAGAGTGCGGGTCACAGCAACTGGAGGTCGGGCACCACGTTTCCGTCAGCACTCTGTCATGTATACCTGAGTCCAGGTGAATAAATCAGTTAATACTGTACCCAGTTCGACCTTTTTGTCCTCACAATCATATATATATATATATATATATATATATATATATATATATATATATATATATATATATATATAACGTTGTTGATAGGCCACTGTAAGTCACTCAACACCGCATATAATGGAAACCTCCTAAGCATGTTCTCTCTGCGCACCCAGGGAAATCTTGAGAAAGGTTTATAGATATTTCACGAAAGGAAAAAATGGCAATTTAATCTCTACGTCTGTTGTTACTCCAAGATATTCTCTCTCTATCTCTCCCTCTCTCTTTAGGAAGCTGTGGCGTAGCTGGCATTCAATCAGTAGGGGGGCCTAGGTGGGGCAAGATATTTGGGGGGGGGACAAAGAAAATTACACAAAACTAATGTACCAATTCTGTAATTAGTAAAATATACTATTCCCAAATGTATATATCAATGTGAATGAAAGAAAATAATAGTATTAGTAACTAATAAACCTGTATTTGAAATTATATACCTCAATTTTCAATTAATTTTCAAATTTTACTATATGCAAATGTATCAAATACTGAAATGTAAATTTACTCACAACCTTATATTCAACACTAGCCTAATTTCTGTTATCAAGTTTTAATTTTCAACTATAGTGCAATATCCTTTTCATGTAAACATATCAAAATAGTGCAGCATATCATCATTAACACAAAAGACTTATGACCCACCAAAATCTCTCCCAAATTTCAACCTATCCCATTCCCTCTTCTTCATTTCCTCTCCCTGGAAGCTAACTCTAAGCAGCAGTAACAAGTTGCACTGCATTTATTCAAAACTGTAACTATAGTTTCAGTCACTTCACACATAAGTTGATAACATTAAGTTGGATCAAAATATCATGATAATTATTCTACATCACCAGTGTGGTGTGGCGTTTTTTAAACATTGTGGTTAAAAGTCGCTTTCGACCGTCATAGGACATGTTCGCTAGGGCGAGCACTGGGGCGACCACGCATATGACTGGGGGGCCCTTCCCCCCCTGGTCCGCCCCCACCAACAGCGACGCCACTGCTAGGAAACAAATCTTCCACCATTTGAGAAGTCATACTCAGTTACATATACATTTTTCTTCTTTTATCATTATCTACTGTCTTTTACTATTTTGATTATTTTTCTATATTTTCACATCCAGATTTGAGTATTTCTGCTCGTCTTAGTCTCTCCATCATAAAAAGAATTAAGCTGGCCTTGTTCCATCACGGGCTCTTGCTCCTTAGCACCCCGAACAGAGAGAGAGAAAGAGAGAGCAACTGATGTTTGATGTTAATCCTATGAAAGTAGCGGAAAAGGGAGACGTAGTACTTTACTACACTCGAAGGAGTGAGAGGTGTCAAAATTGAGAAGCAAAGGCGGCTGCAGGTTATGAGGCTTAATCCGTCTTTGCCCAGTGATCACATCGGTCGCTCATTTCCCTACACGGGAAAAATGACAGACATATTTGGACTCGACACAATTCATTCTGGGTAAGAGCACCCTCTCAGCAGCCACCACCGCATGGTTAGATTTTGGTCTTAAATCGTACCTTAATATTCGGCAACATCTCGGAAATGCTGATACACATCCAAAAGTTCCTTTCAAAGACAACAGACCATCACAACAGTCTCACAAGGAAATAACACGCTACAGACCAACAAGACCACAACAGAAATGTTAAGGTTACTGGCCGACTATTCACAACATAAATACAGATTATGTAAAGGAAAAATATTTTACGCCAGTTTCTATAAATATTTGAAAAACGTTCGTATATAAGGTTTTATGGTATTACAAGTAATATTTAATAAATCAATTCAAATAAACATGCATTTATAAGTAAAACATGGTAAAAAATAGTTTTTAATGAAACTATATAATCAGTCTATAATTGGTGTCTCATTGTTTATTAGGGTGGCTCTTCTTGCTGCATTAGGTGAAGATCCTTGCATCGAGAGCCGGTCAACGGGACGGTCTTGCAGTTGGTGTTCAAGTAGTTATGCCTGAACGTAATTGTGACTAAGCTCGATTAATTGGTTTGTCACATTGTTTCATATGTGTGACAAAGGTCATAGGAAGTACAATCTATTCTGGTTGAGAAAAACTTAGACGAATTAGTTTAGGTTCAGTTGCTAATTTAGGAAGTAGTAGGAATAGGCTATTCATGCATTAATTTTTTAATAAAGCGATAAGATACAGTTTAGGGATCCAAATTCACTGCTCCCTTTTGTGTTTTGTTTAAATTTTCTTTCCTACTTTAAATTTCTTTCGTCAGATCTGTAAACAGAAGTATAATTGCCAAAAAATTAGCAGTTTATCTGCTTACATAAGCAGAGACTATAAAAACAAAGGGAATAAAGCTCTCAACCACACGTGATTTGCGAATAATGTAGTGCGACTATGACCGCAACTGTTTGTGGGGTGAAGGCTTAGGAACCTGGCACGGGCTTTTGCTCTTCAGCAGCCACTTTTTGATAAATCTGAAAAAAATAGCTGTTTATCTGCTTACAGAACCAGAGATTCACGATTTTCTCAAAATTCTATGGGTCGTATCCCCTAAGACTTGTTTTTGTTTATTTACATTCGCCCTTTATTCCCTTCGTTTTTTTTACAATCTCTGCTTCTGTAAACAGATAAACTGCTCATATTTTCATTTTACTGTACTTTATATTTATTTTTATTCATAACTTTTAATTTTATTGACATCCTTCAGTTTTTGTACACCCAGCTTACATAGGTACATGACCTAACCTACATCTACCCTTAGGCTATATCTGACAGTTAGAGAGTGGAAGAATGCGTTGATTTTAAATAGGGGAGAGAGAGAGAAATTAGTGAATTGCAAACAACAATGCTGCACTGGTAAATTAGCCCTTGCACAGAACACAAGAGAGGCGTTTAAAAAAACCAAGATTAGTGATTTTTCATAACTAGTGGTGTTATGATGATTAACCTACGGCATGTTTTTCCTTATGGGGAGTGAAAGCAAGTTATAAAAAAGTGAGATATTCAAGTTTAATGTAGGTTTATAAGATTCATAAGTTTTCTAAGTTCTCATTTGTTTTGTATGTCTTCAGTTAGGTTGACTTCTGTGAGGTCAATGCTGATCTCCTGAGTGCCACAAAATCTTGTATGTACAATTCTCTTTTTATTGATGTCATGGTTAGGTAATGGCTCACCCAGTTCAAACTAAATGATTTCTCCGAGTAAATACATATATCTTGGATGTTTTCATAACTCTCCCAGGGTATGTGAAGGATGTTTAGATACTAAGTGGAATATAATATTAGATCTGCTATCAGTTGTATATTTTCAGGCTTCAGTGAGCTGTGAAAGTTTGGTGAAGGTTTGTAAGGGGTTAAAACTTTGTGTTGCTTTTCTGAGACCACACTTAAGAGCCCCCCCCCTTTTTTTTTTAAGTAAAACTTGGGGAATAGCTACATTTCTTTTCAAAGGTACCAGAACTATACCCCACCAAAGTAACCTGTCAGAAGGATAGCAGTCTCTCCTCCATATGATAAACCAAGGCTTTCAGTTTTAACATACTCAAGACAAACCATTGTTAAGTGTATCTAATGCCAAGGGAGGGGTCCAGAGGGAGCAAAGCCATCCTGGCCAGTTAGGATTGGGCAAACTGGGTTAGGTTAGGCCAGGAAAGGTACAGTTTTTGGCTAAGGTTAAGGTGTATCCATTCACCCCTGACCACATAGTGTCTTAGGTTAGGTTAGGATGCAGTCTTGTAAATACCATTGCTGCAATTAGTTAAGTAGGATCCAGGATAATAAAGACCCCTACATTCTGCCAGGTAGGGCCCAGTGTCATACTTGACCACTCTTACCCAAAATGTTGGCTTTCCTGGCAAAACTAACTTTTTGGATGTTTTCCCACTCTATGATTCACTTTAGTAGGCGATTCTGCTGAATGATTCTGTATATTATTTTTGCAACATTTCAAGAATACTGTTTAATGACAGAAAACTAAGCACAGTATTGTCCTTAAGGCTGTTTTCATATAGAGAGATGATGGTAGTGCTGCAGCTGCATGCATCTGGTTTTGTTTTCACGTGCAAATGTTAGCACCCTGAAAGGATCTTTATCCTCTAGATAGGATTGCTTGAAGCAGTGGTTTCCTTTGTTCCACCAGTGGTAATAGTGATTTGGACCATCATTGGAAGATTTGTTTGGCCATGTGCTGTAAGGTCTAATTTAAAAGAGAACTTCCATTAGTGCCTTTAGTTTCTCCACACCAAATACTAGTACATGCTACAGTAGTACTTGTTTTGCAGAACAGTAGCGTCCACTGTGTTGAGCGACTGTATTGTTACATTATCAACTAACAATTCAAAGCCCTTTGTCGCATAGGTTTTCTTGAATATCTTTTTATATACCAGCTGTATCTTCTTGATATTTTGGCACAGCATGTTTTAGACCCACCGATAATTGTGGGCAATATAGTGAAGTACCAGAGTTTATTGAATAAGACAATTTACTCTTGAGCTTTTTCAATTTTCTCAACATTCGTTATAGACATCCAAACACCTGTCCTTCGCTTAGCTAATGAGGTAGGAAGGAAGCCCTGCCCACTCGTTTCTCTCTCTGTGTCTCAAACTTGTGAATGAAAGAGTGTACTACAATATGGCTTTTTACGTTTTGAGTTACCGACAATAACCATTTCCTATTCAATATCTTTCATGTAGGCATTTGTGTTTTTATATATCATGTATGTTTTTATTTATAACCATGAGAATTAGGTGGTAGTGGGCCTGTTTTGATTGTAAGATATTGCAGATGTGGAAATGAAAAGGAGCAAAAATTGATGAACTAATAGTTATTTTTTTAACAACACCACTATATACATTATGATATATATAGCCAAAAAAGTATGTGCAATATAAACAGAAATTTTACAGATTGTTGCATAATGCAATGTTTACACTAAGCATGAAAACAGCATAGACATACATTTAAAAGTGATGAAAAAATATACAAAAGGAATATATATTATATATATATATATATATATATATATATATATATATATATATATATATATATATATATAGTAAACCACTATTCATGGAACAATCTAGCCACTATTCGGAAAATTCGCATTCACGGTATTTTTCACTGAGAAATATTCACTAATTACTGTATTTTCATATAATTTTCATGAATAAATGCACTTTTTGTGATAAAACTATTGAAATACTCAGGTATAAGCATTTTACAGGGTTTTTCTTGTGTTTAAACTATCAAAATGGGCAGTTCTAAGTTTTTTAGAGGGTTTTAAGTATTCAGTTTTAGCTATTTGGGGTGTGTGATCCCCCCATGAATACATCCACTATATATATATATATATATATTCATTATATATATATATATATATATATATATATATATATATATATATATATATATATATATATATATATATATATATATATATATATATATATATATATAGTGGTACCTCGGTTTCCGACGCTAATCCGTTCTAGAAGGAATGTCGAGATTCGATTTTGTCGAATTCTGAATCAATTTCGACCATAAGAAATAACTGAAAATGGATTAATCCGTTCCTGACCACCAATCACTACTCCAACCTTGTCTTTTATACAAAACACTACACACATTACAATTAAATAAGTTCAGAGTTAAATAACTTACCTTATTAGAAGTCTTCTTACAGTTTTAAATGCATACTGTATCAAAAAATTGGCCTACCAGTGGTAGACCGAGCACTGCAGGCTAGGCTAGGCAGCCCATATGCACTCCAGAATATACTGTAACGGGTGCGCACAAAAACTGTTGTTAATGATAAATACAATGAAAAACAAGCCTGGTCATTACATTAAATTAATAAAACAATATTAAAAATAAGCCGAATGTACTGTAGAGTCTGTTATAAAAATTAAGAAAAACGTCTTAAGTTACGTCGGCATCGGCAGCTTGTGGCAAGCGCGAATGTAAACAAACCAGAGCGCCGTCCTGGTGGCGTGACGCGTACTACTGTAATTACATAAACATTGTGTACGTTCAGGATTGTATTAATTTATGGTAAATTCCATTCAGAGTCTACTGTAAGTGCTTTTAAATGTGCGTGGGAAGAACGCCACCAACAACACCAACTAGCGGCGGCGTTACCGAAACACTTTTGTTTACAAACATCATATGTTTCGTCGACGGGTCGGATCGCGTCAGGTCGATTCCAGTTTGTTGTTCGGGAACCGGCGCAAAAGTTTACTCGGCATTTCGTGTCGGAATCCGATTTTGTCGAAGTTTCAGTACGGTCGAGACCGGGTTCCACTGTATGTATATATATATATATATATATATATATATATATATATATATATATATATATATATATATATATATATATATATATATATATATATATATATATATATATATATATATGACTTTTTTTATCACATCACCGTGATTCATATTCAATCAGTAAGCTACAAACGTCCTTTAATATCCAATTACATTCTACCTCGGAAATAATATATTTTCATATATGTTACCAAGGAATTTTTAGTTGATAATAAGTTTGTCATCTCGTGGGCTTAAACCAGCGAAGACAAGAACTCAGGACTACAGTGGACGCATTTTAACCCACGCAGCCAGCAAGTGAGGTATAAGTGGATATCGTCTTCTCATATACAAATCGCCCGTCGAACTCAGATGTTTGTATTTGGAGACGATATTCACCCACCTCTGCCATGCTAACCACGTGGTGCGTTTATCATACGCAGCCATATTATGACTTTTTTTATCACATCACCGTGATTCATATTCAATCAGTAAGCTACAAACGTCCTTTAATATCAATTAAATCTACCTCGAAATAATATATTTTCATATATGTTACTGAAGGGGAATTTTTTTAGTTGATAATAAGTTAGTAAGTCTCGTGGGCTCGAACCAGTGAAGACAAGAACTCAGGACTACAGTGGACGCATTTTAACCCACGTGGCCAGCAAGTGAGGTATAAGTGGATATCGTCTTCCCCATATACAAATCACCGTCGAACTCAGGTGTTTGTATTTGGAGACGATATTCACCCACCTCTGCCATGCTAACCACGTGGTGCGTTTGTCACACGCAGCCATATTATGACTTTTTTATCACATCACCGTGGTTCATATTCAATCAGTAAGCTACAAACGTCCTTTAATATCAATTCACTCTACCTCGGAAATAATATATTTTCATATATGTTACCGAAGGGGAATTTTTTAGTTGATAATAAGTTCGTCGTCTTGTGGGCTCGAACCAGCGAAGACACGAACTCACTTATACCACTTATACCTCACTTGCTAGCCGCGTGGGTTAAAATGCGTCCACTGTAGTCCTGAGTTCTTGTCTTCGCTGGTTCGAGCCCACGAGACGACGAACTTATTATCAACTAAAACATTCCCCTTCGGTAACATATATGAAAATATATTATTTCGAGGTAGAGCGAATTGATATTAAAGGACGTTTGTAGCTTACTGATTGAACATGAATCACGGTGATGTGATAAAAAAGTCATAATATGGCTGCGTTATGACAAACGACCACGTGGTTAGCATGGCAGAGGTGGGTGAATATCGCTCCAAATACAAACACCTGAGTTCGACGGGCGATTTGTATATGGGAAGACGATATCCACTTATACCTCACTTGCTGGCCGCATTAGGTTAAAATGCGTCCACTGTAGTCCTGAGTTCTTGTCTTCGCTGGTTCGAGCCCACGAGACGATGAACTTATTATCAACTAAAATTCCCTTCGGTAACATATATGAAAATATATTATTTCCGAGGTAGAGCGAATTGGATATTAAGGACATTTGTAGCTTACTGATTATATATATATATATATATATATATATATATATATATATATATATATATATATATATATATATATATATATATTATATATACATATATATATATATATATATATATATATATATATATATATATATGACTATTTATCACATCATATTCATATATAATCATACAAACGTATATAATTCATATATATATATATATATATTGCGATATATTTTAGGTGATAATATCCACCGTCCGTGGGATCGATACGGACGGGGAATCAGGACAGTGACACACTAACCAGTCGGCCTCTTGTGGCCATGGTTGGTGTGTCATATATCGTCGCTGGTATATATATCACCTAAAATTCCTATATATATATAAAATATATTACTATATATATATATATTAAAGGACGTTTGTATATATATATATATATATATACAGGTATATATATATATATATATATATATATATATATATATATATATATATATATATATATATATATATATATATATATATATATATATATATATATATATATATATATATATATATATATATATATATATATATATATATATATACATTCATACATATTTGTAAACAGAATACCCAGGGTATTTTAATTCACTCCCGTTCATTATCAAAAAATAGATTGTCCTCATCATCGCTGGCGACGTTGATAACAATGGGAACTATGCAGTCATGGATATTGTCTCAGCCAATATTCATCCTCAAAAGCTTGAGACCATCGGACCACACCTTCCCACACCTCTGGCTTAGCATCTACCTGGGTGAAACGTTGTAGCAAGGAACGTACATATCTTTTCATATGGCCCCATGCCTGCTTAATGGCATTGGGTTCAGGATGAGCTGGTGGAAGGCGGATGACCTCATGCCCCCACTAGCGGATGGTGTTATCCACCAGGTATTGTGTCTGGCCTGTTTTGCCTGCAAATGATCAGCAATTTAGGGCATGTGGCATGTGGTAGTTAGGATAGGCCGCAATGTTCCAGCCATTTTATTATGTCCTGTTTTTCGGTGGCAGATGTGGGGCAATGACTGTCCTCTGTTAGCATGGCATGGTATGGTGCATTGTTTATTACCAGGACCGATGGCTCAGGAAGCGATAGTAAAAGTAGTGATATCAGCCATCGGAGGAACAATTGGCCATTCATCTCCCCATGGTAGTCGCCACTGGTGTTTTTTGAGGTGAAACAAAGGAAAGAATTCTCAACAGATCCTTCCGTTGAGCCAGCAGCAACCGCTACGAAGAGTTCTCCTTCTCCCGGTGGCACTTGTCGGCTGTATGAATAGCTGGTGGTTGGCTAAGTACTGTCTACCCACTGCATGCTGTGATTCATCCTTGTGGTAAACCACTGGTGGTTGGCTAAGTACTGTCTACCCACTGCATGCTGTGATTCATCCTTGTGGTAAACCACATCTCATTTAGGTAAATCATCTGCCTACCCTCTTCCCGTGTCTTTTGAGTGCCCAGAGAGCGACGATCTGGCGGCACACTATGTCCAAAGATTCCTTCTTCACATACATCTTCCTCTGTGAGGTCTTGTATTGGAATCCCATGTCATGGATGAGTCGCCACACCGACACCTCCGTGGTTTCTTATGGGATGGTGTTCACCATCCTCGATTCCTTCGTAAGGGGCCGATTATGAAGATCTCCTAACCACCAAATTTGTTATAGATCTTGCAACGAATGGCACTGACAGTAAAGTCATCAAAAACATGGTGTGATGAAGGCGATGAGGGAGTTGCTGCACCATACACCGCACTGCTTGCACCATCATGCCCATGACATCTGCAACTTGATTATGAGGCCTGTAATGGAAAAGTACAAATTTTAACTCTTTTACTCCTATTATGACAGGATGGCTTTATAAGTGAATATTTCGAAAAATACTGTACTGCTGATATCACTAGTTCCACTGAATATCAACATTAAAATAGTGTAATATTCCTGCAAATGGTAAATGCTGCATTAATGTAACTTGCAATTCCATCAAGACATTGAACATATAATTAGTTTATTTCATTTTGGAAACACCCATTAACAAGCTTATAGAAATATTAAGCAGTATGGGTAAAAATGAAGGCAGGTATATTTGTTTCCTTATCACAGAAATATAAACCTACGCAGCAAGCTGCAAGCGTCTAAATAGGCCCACTGGTTTCAACAGTCAAAATCCTTCCATAGAATGCTATAATTGTCTATTTCATAAAAGAATTTTAAAATCATTCAATCATGTTCTGGTGCATGTATGTTAAAGGGAACCCTTAAAGAGATTATCACTTACCTTTTCAGAGAAATTCTTAGCCCATTGGCTACCTTCTCTGCATTATATGCAGCGAACAACCGTAATGTAAATGCATTGAGGCATCCATGATGACAATACCGCAACATGTTTGCCATAACCGATACAGTTGGATGGGCGTACACTTGCAGCTATGGCTGAAGTTAAGTTTACCTTAGTTTAACCAGACCACTGAGCTGATTAACAGCTCTCCTAGGGCTGGCCCGAAGGATTAGACTTATTTTACGTGGCTAAGAACCAATTGGTTACGTAGCAACGGGACCTACAGTTTATTGCGGAATCCGAACCACATTATACCGAGAAATTTCTGAAAATTTCTCTAATTCTTCATTGGAACTAAACCGACCTGCTATCCGAGAACTAAACACCTGGCCAGGAACTGCAGCCATGGCTGACTTCAGATGTTTGCACATATCGGACGTTAAAATAAACATACCTGAAAACCAGTAAACTACTGCCAATCTAATTTTCTGTTGGTCCACTCATCTGTATCTATAGACTGTAAATGGACGATGAGGGTATAATAGTCCCTCAAAACAATGAGATACAGATAAACTTTAATGTATAAACTAATTTGGGTATGCAAAACGTAAAAAGCCATATCTTAGTACACTCTTCCATCCATAAGTTTGAGACAGAGAGAAACAAGTGGGCGGGGCTTCTTTCCTGACTCTAGCTAAGCCAAGGACGGGTGTTCGGATATCTACAATGAATGATGAGGTACTTCATTATACGTATTGCCCAAAATTACCGGAGGGTCTAAAACATGCTGTGCCAAAATATCAAGAAGATACACCCGATATATAAAAAGATATTCAAGAAAACCTATGGGACAACGTGGCTTGAAATTGTTAGTAATATCTACTGAAGTTTTTTTGTCTCTGCAGTTTACAAAAACGGAGGAACAATTACTAGTGGAAGCATTTATTATTCTGATTTTCGTAGGTTTAAAAGAGGCTATAATATTGACCTAGAGTAGTAGAGTGTCGTCCACACCTACCTTGATTTTTCAGACTTTTGTTGCTGTTTATGTATCTTGATCTTTCCTTATTTGCATTACCTGATTTCTTTGTTTTCTCCATTTTCAGATAGAGACATTCTATTTTGTGGGAGCTTGCTTTGAAAGTTAAGGGTAAGTAGACCTTTTCTTGATTATTCATTCATTCATTTGGAAGTCTAATAATTGTTGCCACGTCCACTAGACTCCCAAGGTCTTGTTAATTCTAGTGGTCACCATCCAGGTACCAGACCATTTTGACACATTTGCTGATCAAGAGACCATTAGTGTAGCAACATCTTTATTCTGTGGCATTCATTCTGAGGGTCACCCATACAAGTACATATTAGACGCAATTTTTTTAACTTTAGTGACTAAAACTGCAGCAGTGCAGCAGATATGTTACTGATGGTGACGACAGTGAAATTGTAAGGGCTGGGGAATGAGCGACATACTGGCTGGGTGTTTACTGGTTTATTGGTTGTTCCTTACCGAGATAAATGTACAGAATCTTCAAAGATGTTATTGACGCGTGCGAGCGGTAATGTAGCGTCTACACACAGACAGGTAAAACAGAGATAAAAGGTTCAGACATCTGTGTTTGTCGGCAGACAAACAGATGGCGATATCAAGAGACATGATTAACATACAGTGATGAAACACATCAGTGGAAAGGCCAGGAAATTCTACATATGGCCAATTGCTTGAGATTCAAGACAGATTAATAGATACAATGCAGTAGCATAAATGTGAAATGGAGAGAGATTTGGCGTCTTCACAAACAGAAACACTCATACAGTTTGATACAGAAGATTCGTTGGAACATTATGAGTACATGATTAGAATTTGCATGGCAATGCAAGTAGTGGTGATTGTACATACATTAAGACAACAATGCTTAGGGAGAATAGACAAATATTGTATGGTTGAAATCGCGTTCCTGTAGAGAAAGAAAACGACACGCTCCTGTTTTGTCCTGTCGACTCCGATGATGACGATTGACGAACACTGTTTGGAAGAGACAGCGTCGGGGTTAAAAATAATGAAAAGAAACTGTAGGCTTCAGTGTAATTGCCACAATAAGCAAATTCTTTCTCCTTACCCAGTCTACGTAGCTTATTATAATTTCGTAATGTTTCATGGTGTACAGATATGTTTAAGTAGATTCCTTTTGTTAATTTAAAAGTTAGACCAGTAGGATATTTTCTCAAAACTGCACAGGAATTAGGGACTAACTTTGCACGTATTTTAACCACATTCAAAGCAACTGGATATAAACTACTAGATTTTTGTGAAAAAGAAAATTAATATAATACCAAGAATTGTACATTAGATTATCCATGCAGTAAATGAAATTGGGTTATTTTTATTTTTCAAGCACTTTATTGTATGATATTTGAAATTAAATTTTACTGAATTTATTTTACTGAAGTAGTTAAAGTATTTACTGAAATATTAGATTAATGGCTACGTTGCTTAGCATAAATATGTAGTCATGTACGAGGTTTGATAGTGATACTTGCTAAGCTCAGGGAGTCGTGGATAGATAACGAAAAATCCTAAAGTCTGCCATGAATTAAGTTTTCTGAAGACTTTTTTGAACTATGTATGGGAAACTCTCGTATTTTGTAGACGCCGGCTGTAATCGATTATCGAGTTCATGGACAATTGTAAAAAGCATTTATAAATGTTGAAGGGATTTTGACATTAATCTTCACTGTCTTGTGTCCATGTGGGAATTAATTTTGGTTTTACGTTATGTGGAACACAAGGAACAAGGTGAAACTATCACTGGCATAGAACAAGGATGGTTTTGTCAGCCGTGATACCAAGAAAAAAGGTTTCCTATTTGAATTCGGGTTTTAGGAGTAAAGGGAAAATTTTTTATGACATTTCTTTTAGAAGTTGTGTGTGTGTGCGTAGAGGATAATTTGACTTCTGCTGTTGTCTTAGAGCTTTGATTGCCAGGGGTTTAGTTAGTTGGCAGCTTAAGCTATATTATTATAATTATTAGACCACTTACCTGCTTTTGGTGGGTAATCTTTTTTCTTTGGTGTCTTGGCTTCATTTTAGCTGCACCGGAGTTGTTGCTCATACTGGCTGGTCTACTTTAACAGTAATCCTCTGTGTGTGTGTTTTCATTTAGCATGATTTCTCCAGCCGACTGTGAAAGGTTTGAATTAAAGTAAAATGTTGTGTGACTCTTGTGCTTTGGGGGTGAAATTTGTAGGATGGACTTCGATGATATTTGCTGATGATGAAGCAAGTCTGCTTCTTCTGTCAGCATTTGAAGGTTCACATTTACTAATATTTAAGATTAATTCTAAAATTTGAATTGTCCAGTGAGCTTTCAGGTGAGCAGATGTTCCAGATTAGTTATCCAGCTTGTTCTTCTTTAATTACTGCACAGACAACAACCGTTTTATTATGATATGCCTGAATATTTTTAATGCAAGACAGTTTTTTCAGCAGTGACCTTGTTTTCTTTGCTGTTGATGATGGTTGATTTAAGTGATCTAAGAATTTAAGCCTCCATCTTCTTTTCCAAGATTGGTTTTTTGCCATGTAGGTAGTAGCCTTGCTATAATGGTGGAACAACATCCTCCAACATATATTATGATATTACCAACCTTTATGTTTTTCTTTCCTACATCTAGTTTTCATAGGTTCTAGGTTCTTGTTACCTTTGTTGCAGAAGAGGTAGATCAGAGTTATCAAGGTTAAACTATATTTTTGTAAGCTACCCTGTTCATAAAGTCAGTGACCTGGACCCTTGAAGGTGCCAAGAAGAAACCCATCTTTTCACTTTCAAAGAGAGACTGCCACCAAAAACTACCTTTGGTTGTCTAATGAGGTGATATCAACTATCACTGGTTTAAGACTTCATGTTTGTTCAAGTGTCAATTATGGTCGTTGATGTTTTAGTGCACAAAGGATTTATTTGTTATTTGTTATACATTTATTTATTGATAAAGTTAACAATTCAGTCCTTCAATCTTAGTACATCAGAATTGACTCAGATTTCTATACAGGGGTGTCATTTAGGGGGCCAACTGCCCCCAAGACTCAAGTTGCCCCCCCCAGCCTCAACTTACCCCCCCTCACCCCACCAAGCCCCAAGAAGTAACAGCAGCTGGTTTTCCATTATTCCTACCGAAATTCAAATGTGTCATCACATTAAGTTATATCTGTCTATCTATCTGTCTATTTTATGTGCTTCAAAAATAAAAAAAAACACATAAAATAGCTCAAAACCAAAAAAACCCCAGGTGATTAGGCTCGCTTTGCTCGCCAAACTGCCTTCGTCCCCTCCCATCAAAAATCTGAAATGACGCCCCTGTTTCTATAGTCTCTCCCAGAGATGAAACAGTCTTCTTGAGGAGGGGGATATGGATAATTTTTTTTACCTTATCTTTGATACCAAAGCTTCTAGTCACACACTCACATTTAGGGATAGCTTGTTTGGAAACTCCCTTACAAGATTGTACTCATGGTTGTGACCAAAGTACTGTAGAGCTATCAGTTTCGAATGAAATATAAAAAAAATATCCAAAGGATTTGGAGAGAAACAACTTGTTAGCATACTCACCCTGATTGTCATACTCCTGTGGTCATACCCACACACGGCACTGCCCTTGTTTGTGAGATGTAGCTGTGGCACACAATTAAACTTAGTCTGCGCTTTGGTCTTCAGATCCTCCAGACATTTGATAAAATCATGTCTGATTTCATTATTTTATAAGAATTTCGAGATGAACAATGACAGGCTAAGAATTTCTTCATTACCACAGGGTAGTGCCCTATGCTAAGAAATTACCAAGTATTCATTGACCAGGATTTATCATTAAGAATATTACATACATATATTTTCCCTTACAACAAGATGGACAGAACTTGGCACCTGTTTCAGCACAGGGGTCTCCACAGCAAGCATCATCCACAAGAGAAGTACAGTACCACTAATCATGAATTCTCCTTAGTCATCTCTACCAGTCCATGTGTGTTTTTATGCTTAGGCACATGAGGCCGCAGATGCTTCACAACCAAGAAGTAACTAGGAGAAAGATGTCTGCTTTGGAGGCTCATGCAGATAAGCTACAAAGACTTTTATTATGTGGTACTTGGTAATCACAAGGAGTGCTTTCCTCAAACAGAACCCAACACAGAACCCACGTACTCTTACAGTGTCTTTGATTTGAATAATGCATACTTCTTCAGAGCTCTTACTGATGTCTTCTGCCTGAGGGCATTTGAATAATGCAAAATGGGCGTTTAGTACTTCAGATTATGTCTACTAAACTAACGGAAATATCACACTAGTTTGTTGGCGTTATATCTTCTGCCTGAGGTTGGCAACCTTAATATTTGAATATCATATCCCCCTCATATATGTTTATTTAGCTATCAGAAGATCAAAGGGTTGGAATATCTGAGTATGATTAATTGGAGTGTGCCAGTCTCCCCATTGTCATCCTACTTTGAATTACAAGAACCTCAAGGAGGACTGGAGCTCTCATTTAGGTGGATGGGAGTGGGTCTTGTAGCATCAGGGTAGTACATTTCCTTAGAAAAATATTGTTCTTGGTACCTGAATAGGATGGCAGTCATTCTCCTATCATATGTGCATTTAATTTCTGCTTGCCCATTGAATAATGCAACTTGATGCCAGATTTTCTAGTTTTTTTTTTTCATGGATTTTTATCCCAACTTATATACTTACTCCTGGATTGACTGCTTTTTTCCCCTCCTTTTCTTGACATGCACAAACCACCTCAATCTTTGAGATTCCAGTCTTCTTTTCAGCATCCAGATACCACATCTCAGCGTATTCCTCACTTGTAAAGTATCTCAACACACACCAGTCATGAATCTCATTTTGTAATCAAACCTCTTAAAAATCTGTATACTTTACTTTGCAAGCACACATCTTTCTACTTTTTAATAGAGAAATATGATCTTATACATATAACATGGTCCAGCAGTATTTCTTTCCATTTTATCTAGGCTATTGCTACTTTTTCCTGCTGCCTTCTTTCTACAAGCTTTAAAATCCAGCAGTAAGAGAAAGCAACAGAAATGTTCTACAACCTCTAAACCCTGTCTAACCACCACAACATGGTTCTCCTTCCTTTCATCATAATCAGCTCATGGGCATGTTAGGCACTGGAAATCATTGGCTCAGTATATTTTGCTATTCTAAGCAAATCTATGATGCCCCTCTGTTTCAGAATAAACACAAATTGAACTTTATTCTGCTTTCTTTTTAGCCACCAGAAGCGTATGTTTACAGACTTATTATCAACCCTTTCTTGTCCATTCCACTTTAATATGTGTTTTAAACACATTGAGACCTCTTGATCAGATTCTGCTGTCACAGTTCCCAGAAGCAACCCCCCCCCAACTTTTCAGTACCTGTTTGTAACAAGCTTCCTCCACAACTGTGAGAAACAGTGCAAGACACTTTTGATTACTGCTAGACATTAAACTTTAACCTAAAATTTTTGTGAAATACCCACTACTGTCTTCCCATTAGATCTTGTTGTGATATATTATCATCACTTAGTTATAACTGGCAATTAAACCAGACCACACAACCAGAAATTGTCTCTTCCACAGGGGTCCAAGAGGCTTGTTCTTTTAAAATATTAACAACTCTGTAAATTTAAGTCATCCTTTGTCACCTGCTGCTTTTGTAAGCCTTGCCCAATTTCCTATTCAGGTACTGTCACAAAAATGTTACATTTTTGAAGGTCACATCTTTTGTTGAATTCTGTGCCATGAAGGCAATGGCTTTAATAGTTTTTCTCAACTCTCCTTCCACTACTTTCATAACAGATTCCACCAATCATATTTTTCTATATTTTTTCCTATGTAGTGGCAACCTTTATTCTTCCAGTGCTGCTTAATTATAAGACATAGTATTTTGGATCTAGGCACTTGTTTCCTGATAAGCAGCTTGCCTTCAAGAAACAGTTAGGCAGTTTTGATATCCAAGACACCCTTGACAATGGATACAAGTACAAAATTATTTTGTGCTGCATTTGACTTGGCTATAATCATGCTCTGAATGTAAACTGTACTTTTGGAGTTATAGGCTATGTTCTTTGTTCATTTGTTTTAGAATAAGTCAACCCTGTGCTGGCATGGGATCTTGCTCCTGGGCAACCTGTAAGGCTATGTTCTTGACCACATTCAGTTTTTCAAGTGATCAGCAACAGAATTGTTGATGGTGCTTTTAGTAAACCTAGGCCTATCTCATCTGGTGCTCCACAGGATAATGTTTTAGTATCCCATTGATATGTTTGACCCAGAAAATAATATGCAGTACTGTGCAAGATGACAACTGTATGAGAGCAGAGGTTGTAAACTTACCGGTACTTGTAATAAAACTAAAAAATTAGGGCTAATCCAAGAGGTTTGTTCTTATGTTGAGAATTTGAGTAATCATATTTTGTAGAATTACTGGTTTAGATGGAAAATTTTGAATATCTGGACAAAATTTAACATAAGGAATTGTTCATTTATGAAAAAAACCTTCCAATCTCTATGTATGGGGAAAATCTTCAAGGTAGCTGGATCTGGTTAAAAATAGAACTAGGTTTGGTGGCATCAGTGTACCAGTCAATAGGGAGAGAGAGTAGGCGGAGCCTGACCTCTTCTCCCCGTGAGTCGCCCGTTATCTCTCAAACCATATTCAAGCAAGATGTGCACTGCCCTTTCTAGCATAGAAGCCAGTTTTCTATGCACTTCCTGTTCTTTCTACGCCTTGGCGTTCTGGTTTTTTCATTGTTTTTTGTTTGTGCGTTTCTGTGATAAATTGTGATTATCTGTGTGTATTTGCATTTGAGAAATGCAAACTCATGAATCATCTAAGAAGGCTTTACCTCAAAGGAAATTTCCTGGGGTAGGTAAAAACCCTTACTTTCATTATCTTGCCTCTCTTGAAACTGATCCTCATCTGTCTTGTAGCGGATGTAGATCTAATGATTGCAGTGTAAGTAACCCCTGTTCAGAGTGTCGTGATTGGTCTCTGGAGCAATGGAAGCATTTTGGTAAGAAGACGAAATACAAGAGGAAATCGGCTATTCCATCACGGGAAGGCTTTATGCTTCCAATAGTGATGGATGCTGCCATTCCTTCTTGTTCTCTCTCTGCTTCACCAGATTTGTCTCTCGTTGCATCATCTTCTCTGGAAGATTTTACTCCTTCTTGTTCTTCTATTGCTTTGTCTCCAGATAGTTTGAGGAAGGGTCTGGGAGATCTTGTGATTGATTTAGCTGCTTCTGTTCACTCACCCCCCTCCCCCCTGTGAGGAGGGAGGTAGCTCCCCCTTGTACTGTTGTTTCAGGGATGGGTGCAGAGAAGCTATTAGAATGCTGGTCTTCACCAGGCCTACCTGGGGCCTACTGTCCCACCTCATCTTCCCATCTCCCAGTGTCTGCCGTCATGTCAGTCTCTACAGCAACGGTGTCTGTGACTTCTGCTTGCATGTCTACGGACACAACTTCATCGGCCTACGCCATTCTTTCAACAACCATGCCCTCCCCATCGGTTTCCGTTCCTGGGCCTTCTACGTCTTCTCCTGACTCCCTTGTTCAACCCTGATGGAGAGAGTCAACAGTGCCCTTCTGAGGAAATTTGGCCACTCCATTACAAAGAAATCTAAGAGATGTTGTAGATATCCATCTTCTCAAGTCTCCTTTGTTGTCCGTTTGTTCCATTCCACCAAGGCATTGGAGGAAGAACGACTTCGCAGCCCCTCCTCACAAGAAGTCCCGCAGGCCCTCTTTGGATTCCAGCTCCATCATCCCTTTGTCTGAGGGCAAGCCCAACTGTCCACATCTTATACTGTAGTTGATCATCAGTTGGTCCATCACGGCTGTATGGTCACCTCCAAGCTCATCTCCAGCTGCCCCTCCAGGGTTACTCATGTTACAGATGGCCATGTGCCTGGCAAGGTTCACAGCTGTACATCTTCTGCCTTAGCTTCTGATGAGTGTCGCCTAGTTCGTGATTCTTATGTGGCAATGCACTCTACAAGAGAAGTCTCCTCTTAGAGGCGTAGATCTACTGATCGGGCTCCTCCTCAAGAAGTTGCAGTCATTTTGCCTTCTTCCACTCACCCTGCTCAAGACACATGGGTTAAGAATGACGACAAGGCAGCCATAAAGAAGTAGACTTCACACCTGAGGGAATGTTCTCTTGATCGGGACCATTCCTCTCTTAGAACAAGTAGTCCACAGAGTGAAGAGCATGGCCATGACCATTCTCCAAGTAACGAGGGTCCGTCTTGGTCCCGCTATCAAGACAGAGTTCCTTCTCGTTCATTAGAACGATATAAACCCAAAGTGTTAGGCCCTGACCATTCTTATGCTCCAATACAGTAGTGAATAATGATACACGGGATGCTACTGAGTCAGTCGACATGCCAGATCAAGATTCTCGTAGCCTAGAAGCAGAAGGTCCTCTCCCTCTCGGTGTAGACAACCAAGAACTCCTAACTACTCACGTAGAAGTGGTGGAACTCATTCATGGTACAACAATTTAACAGAAGAGACTGTGGCTACCAGTTCAGATTTTCCTTCGGGTCTCGAAGCCCTTGTAGGGCCCAAGAAAGAGAGTAGTTGCCATATTCCAACCATGCTGACTGTGTCATTGACCAAGTGAATTCTCTCATCTGTGGGTTCCAAGCAGTCTCGTGGCTCAAACTGTGGTCAGTGACAGTCGGCAAAGTTTCCTCAGTAGCCATGTCTAGCAACAATGAAGAGAGTGCCACCTCTCTTAGACTCTTGCAGTCTGGTGGCAAAAATATTTCGTATCTGGTCCACCTAACATCAAATATGTGGGCTAATTGGCTGTTGAAGGGAAGAGATTCCACCCTTTCTAGGATCTTTAAATTTGTTGGCCCTGATTCCACCTTGGCACTGAGGAATGGAACAATTCTAGGATCTTCATCACTCTTTCCTAAGGACCAAGTTGAGGCTACAGTGGACAGACAAAGAGCGGACAGTAATGACCGTCTGGGCCACCAGGCTGTTATTAAGTCTTCTGACCCTTCACGTGCCAATGTAACTTGACCCAAAACTCAGGCTGCCACTTACCCTTCACCTAAGAGATCTCAAGCCACAACTGGTCCTCGTAGGGGCCACCAGCCTTCTCCTGCTCCTGCTAAGAAGACATCTCAGCAGCATGCCTTTCAGCCCCGTCCTACCAGACCAGGCAGAGGAGGCAGGGGCAGGGCTAGAGGAGGAAAACACTAGAGGGGGTGTCCCTCCCCACTTGCTGCTGCCAGTGGGGGATGCATGGCGAGCCATTGGGCAACTTGGCAGCAGCATGAAGCGGAGAACTGGGTAGTAGGTGTTCTGCGGGAGGGATATGTACTCCTTTTTGCATTTCCTACTCCTCTCTCCGACTGTCCATTTCATCTGAGAACATCACTCAAGAGCTCGCTGAAGGATCTGGCTCTCCGAAAGGAAGTGCAGGTATTGATGGAAAAAGGAGCTTTGGGGGTTGTGAAGGATTGATCCCCAAGTTTCTACAGCTGGATCTTTCTGGTGGCAAAGCATTGCAGGCTTCGAGACCGGTTGTAGACCTGTCTTCCCTGAACCTTTTCATCAGGAAGACCCGGTTCAAGATGGAAACGTTCCGCACAGTTCTAGCAGCCATCAGGAAGTCCGACTTCATGCTGACAATAAACTTGAAGGATGCGTTCTTCCAGATTCCAATCCATCAGTCATCTCGCAAGTACCTTATATTCGTTCTGGAACAGTGTACCAGTTCAAGGTACTTTGCTTCAGCCTTTCTACTGGGCTCGTTCACACAGAATATGCATCTTGAGATACCTCGATGACTGGCTGGTCCTGGTGAGTTCTCAGGTAAAGTTGATGCAAGATAGAGGCTGTCTACTCCAATTTTGTCACAGCTTAGGGATAGTGATAAATTTGGAGAAGTCAGACCTTACGCTCAGCCAAAGAGCACTGTACCTGGGTACGCTAATAGACTCAGCAGCAGCGAGGGTCTTTCCATCAGATCCATGCATCTACAAGTTCAAGACCATTGCTCAGTCCTTTCTTTCCTGACAAAAACAACCAGCACGTCAATGGCAGATCGTTCTAGGTCACCTGTTGTCCCTGGAGAAGCTTGTTCCTCACAGATGTCTATACCTTTGATCTCTTCAGTGGAGATTGAAAGAGTTTTAGTGGTCCCCATCAAAGGATTCTCCCTTCTGAATTCCTCTCTCAAAGGAAGTGAGACAGGACTTGGCATGGTGGCTGGACAACAGGAACCTGACCATAGGAGTGCCCCTTCACACTCCCCCTCCGGAAATTCTTGTTCTCAGATGCCTCGAACGAAGGTTGGGGGCACACTTGGAAGATCTGCTGACTTCAGGTGTGTGGGACCACCAAGAAAAGCAGCTTCATGTCAGCGTCCTGAAACTAAAGGTGGCTTTCTTAACCCTTCAGGAGTTTAAGAACCGTGTGACGGGGCACTCTGTGGCTCTAATGTCTGACAATACCACGGTGGTGGCATACGTCAACAAACGGGGGACTGGTATCCCATCATCTTCATGAATTGATAGTACAAATGCACCAGTGGGTGGTGACTCAGTGGATCTTTCAGCCAGATATATTCCAGGCAAGAGGAATGTAGTGGCAGACAAGCCGAGACATCAGAGTCAGGTGTTGGGGACAGAGTGTCACTACACCTGGTGGTAGCAGAAAGGCTGTTCCATCTGTGGGGAAGGCCAGTGATAGATCTTTTTGTGACCCAGTGCAAGAAGAAACTGGAGGTGTTTTGTTCGGTCGTTCCGGATCCTTTGGCTGCAGCAGAAGATGCTCTGCAACATACTTGAGACAATCTGGACATTTACACCTTTCCTCCCTACTGCCTGATCCGTCAAGTAATCAACAGGGTAATGATCTCTCAGAGCCTCAAAATGACCCTGGTGGCTCCCTTGTGGCTACACGCCAAGTGGTATCCCAACCTGTTGGCCTTGCTGACTGAAGCACCGAGAGATACCCCCCCCCGGCACAACCTCCTTTGCCAACCGCACATCAAGAGGTTCCGCCAATTGGTAGGGTCCCTGTCCCTTCACAGTTGGAGACTACAGTATCCAGTATCTCCTGAGAGCAAGAGGCTTTTCTCGCAGTGGCAACAGAGATGTCTGGCTATCTCAGGAAATTTTCTACAGCCGTGTACCAGGGGAAATTGGGCGTTTACTGTGTGGTATCGTCAACGGGGATTCTCTCCAGTCGGAACTTCTATTCAGCAAGTAGCTGACTTCCTCATATTCCTCCATAGGGAAAAAGCTACTTTTTGTCTCAGCCATCAAGGGTTACAGGGCTGCCCTAGAGCTTGTTCTCCACCTAAAAGGGGTAGACCTTTCCTCCTCATGGGAGATCTTTATGCTCCTCAAAAGTTTTGAACAGTGCTGTTCCCTAAGAGAACTTAAGCCTCCTAACTGGGATTTGACCCTGGTCCTAAGCAGCCTCACTGGTGCACCATATGAACCCTTATGGGGTTCGTCAGACAGAAATTTGACCCTCAAGACAATTTTTTTACTGGCCTGTAGCCCTCGAACTTGCCCCAGAATTTGTAGCTAAGACCCAAAATCTTTCAGTTGCTGATGATAGATTCGAGTCCCTTTTGATCCCTTCCCTGAGAGATTTTGTTCATGATGATCCAGAGGAGTTACTTTTCTGTCCTGCTAGGGTTCTGCAAAGCTATCTAAAAAGGACTCGACATCTCAGACCTGATTGTTGAAGACTTTTTGTTAGCATGGGCCAGAACAAGAGAGAAGTGTCCAAGAACACCACCTCCTTTTGGCTATGTGAAGTAATTAGACGTGCATACAATTCTTCTAATGCAGATGCTGATACAGTGCATGCAAGAGACCATGATGCTAGGGGCTTTGGCCCTTCCATCGCCTTTAAAAAGAACCCGTTGGTTCATAGGGTATTGAAGGCTGGTACGTTGGCTCACCTCCTCCTACCTACAGGATGTTGCATATAGGTCCTTGGACAATTTCCTTGGGTCTGGTGGTGGCTGCTCAATGTGTAGCTCATCCAGTGCCCCTAGCAGGACAGGTTGTATCTTGCCTAAGATGTTGGTTGTGAAAGTGAGAGTGAATGGGGTAACTGGCTTTCTTCCTCCTTTTTCTTCTTCTCTCTCTAGCAGGCAGGGGAGAGATTTGAGGCTTCATTTACTGGGACTGGTTAGATACAGGTGAGTGAGCACCCATTCTATTTTCTATATTATGATTGTTCCAACACAATACAAATTCCGAAAATAGAAGCAAGTCCTGCATTCTCTCTATCAAGGGGAGAGAGGGATTGACAATAGAGCAAGGTTGTTGGATACCCTTGGTTTCCTTGTCTCCGACAATTACAGGTATTTTTCTTCCTAGACACAATGTAGACTGGAGTCCTTTTGTGTCAAAGCTCGGATGTCTGGCTGTTGAGTGATCTTTCACTTAACAGATCAGAGGCATATGACTCTTTCCCATGCTCTAACAATTGATCAGGAAGCGAGCCCCCGCCTACTCTCTCTCCCTATTGACTGATACACTGATGCCACCAAACTTAGTTCTATTTTTAACCAAATCCAGCTATGCTAGAGATT
The DNA here is from genome assembly GCF_040412425.1 of Macrobrachium rosenbergii. Classification (NCBI taxonomy): domain Eukaryota; kingdom Metazoa; phylum Arthropoda; class Malacostraca; order Decapoda; family Palaemonidae; genus Macrobrachium; species Macrobrachium rosenbergii. Next base: position 45,776,447 of record NC_089753.1, on the reverse strand, counting down.
TTCCCCTTACATAAGTTAAGTATACCTTAGTTTAACCAGACCACTGAGCTGATTAACAGCTCTCCTAGGGCTGGCCCGAAGGATTAGACTTATTTTACGTGGCTAAGAACCAATTGGTTACCTAGCAATGGGACCTACAGCTTATTGTGGAATCCGAACCCCATTATACTGAGAAATGAATTTCTATCACCAGAAATAAATTCCTCTAATTCTTCATTGGCTGGCCGGAGACTCTAACTCGGCCTAGCTGAGAGGTATACCGACTCGTCCAACGAGGAACTAATTCCCCATACATAAGACCTCAGGTTTGTTAGTAATGAAAAATACAAATTTATTAAAAATTGGTCATTTTGTGACCAATACCAATTATCCATTGTTTGTTGAAGTTTGGGATTTCACAAAATATTGTTAATGTTCTATATTGTACTGTCTAGAGACTGGAACTGGGTCTGCACTGATTATTTGATCTTGTATTGTTCTCCTGCATTACAATTGGTTTTTGCATAGCCACCACTGTTCATAGCAAATATAAAGATATGACAATACTTGGTGTTGCTTTTATTCCAAGCTTTCTTGTCAACACCAGCCAATATTTAAGAAAATAGTATTAGTGAGCCATATGCCTCTTATATTTTCTGCCAGAATGTGAATATTGTTTGGTCTCAGTATTTGCACTCTCAGGTCCTTTGTTATAAAATTATCATCAGTTTGACCAGGCCACCAAGCAGTTTATGTAGCTCACAGGAGCAACCCAAAGATCTCCAAGTGTTGGTTTCCTTTTACCTCAAGTGGTTGGCTTAATTGTTTAGTCTACAGTATTGCTGAAGGAAATCCTCATTAGCCATCACTAACATTAGTGACTGCTCTTCAAAAACTTGTATCTCTCTCTCTTTACAAACCATCAGGTGCACACTTGTTGAGGTGCCATGTTGATGCACCACTTGGTGCCAGTAGTCTTTGTGTCCTTTCAATGTTAAACTGAGGATTGTTGTTCTTATTATGAGGTACCAGACCACTGAATCACAATACTCGACTTGCCTTTCATAAGACTGATATCAGTATTTGCAAGTGTAAAGGAGACCATAATGCATTAGTGCCATGTACTGTTGCCTTTATAAAAATACTTTTTGATTTTTCTAGACATATTTTCTCTCCGTTTGCCATTTTTTCTTATACAGTATGTACATTCTATTTTGTGGAGAATTTCCTTATGAATGTTATCTCATTTAGAATACAGTAATAGCAAACAAAAGTGACCTCAGCCTCAAACTTGACCCAGTTCTTCTTGATCACAAATGTTGAAAATATGCGAGGCAAATATAAAACTTTTTCATACGGCTAAGTGTAACCTTGTGTGTAGCACATATTTCTTTACCAAGGGGTTGTAGTTATAATTATTAATTGTTGTACTGTAGTTTTCATGAAATCTACTGAAAGGGACACAAATGAAAGGCACAGCAGTTGACAGCAGCTTTTATTTTCATACGCAGGTACAAAAACAGTCTGGACTTTGAATGTACATTGCTACAGGGGAATCCCAGAGCTCCATGGGGCGCTACACAGGGGTGTGGTCGGGTGGATTAACAAAAAACAACCAAGCTGGCAACTTTATAACCTTGACCTCTACCTTGGTGGCAAAGACCTTGAACACAATGTAGAAAAGATTAAATAAATACAGACTAATATCACAGTTCTGAATCCAAACCACTAAAAAAATCCCTTTGTGCTTCCACACTATCACAGAACCCTTTACGTTTTTAATTTTCACCTTTTACATCAATTAAAAAAAAAAACAACCAATTAATTCCACCCATGGCAGCACTGTGTAGAGCTCGACTTGCTTACTGGAACAATGCAACAAATTAATACACTTGTCACAAACTAGTAGGCGAATCTTCATATACAAAAATACTACACAGTATGCATTGAACTTTACTGAAGATCTTCATTATCCCTCGTATTTCGCTGCACAGTCACGCACACACGCTAAAACACACACACTTTGCTCATCCACTCTGTCCTTTGCAAACCATAAATTCTTAAATTCAGGATCCCCATACATAAGTAGTGCTTCCACATACTTCAAAAAGTGCAATCATTCATTTACTTTTTGAGATCTTTGAGTTAGTAGCCTCCCAAACCTCAGCTTCACGACCCTAACAGGATGAAGAAGAAATGACCCTGAACAAAGATCCCAGTTGATGGTTGTAAAGCAAGGTTCCCACGTGGCCACTCATACCAAGTATGTTTCTATGTCCAGTATCAGCACCAGAAATCTGGTTTTCATTACTATTATCATTATAATTAATATTTTAAGTTTGGATACAAGATGTAATCCCTGTCATTTTAACAAGGATACATAGAGCTACATGTGCTATATATCAGTAAGGGTTTGGTTTTTTTTGTTTTTTAACTTAGCAATTACTACACATTACTGAGCCCCTTACATTGTATGGATGGAGGAGTACATTGCATAATCAGAACAGATCCAGGTGTACAATTGGGGCTCTGCACTAAACACATTCCCTAACCATATTGAATCTCATAATTACTACTCAAACCGCATAGAAAAAAGTAATAAAAATCACAGAACATATATGAAATATTGCATACATAATAGTACATGCAGCAAAGATCAAGTTCCATACTCAAAAACAATATCTTCTGATGCATAACAAGCAAACTACAATAAATCACTTTCAGATATCAATCCTAATTGATAATCCTACTTGCATATTGCACAAGACACACAAATTAGATTCTCAACATGATACTGTAGTTCTATAGGAAAAAATAAGATATGCTACAGTATTTTATAATCTATGAAGAAGCACAATCATAATTGTACTATACATATATTTGCAAATTACCTTTCAATAAAATAAGTAAGTGTCTAGGTCCAAAGAAAAATATGTTTTACTGAATTTCCTAACAAAAAATAAGTACCATACATCAATATATTAAACCTAAGTAAGTAGATTCAGGCAAATTCAAAGTTCTCAAATAAAAAAATGAAAAATTTTAAGAGAGCTGCTGCTCACAACCACGACAAAGTCATTCACGCCTTTACAGTATATTATCGTATACTTGGTAAGGAGTTTTGTTCAGTATAAAAAGCACAAAAATAGTAACAAGCATGTCAACATAACAAGAAAAATTGAAACAGCTGCAAGGTAACAAAAGCTTCTTCAAACAGTGAAAACATCAAATAAATAAAAAATTAATCAATACAGAAGGAAGACAAGCTGGCATTCTCACAATAACTACATCTCATTACTTACTCCACTTTCATTATGTAGGCCTGATAAAATCTTGATAATCATACTTTGAATCATTAACTGGTTCTGAAAATATACTCCAACCTACATTAGGAAGAATGAAGCTGCAAATTAAACCCCACTTGCAAATCCAGTTTCACTTTTCACATCATTCTTTACAGAACCTAGCAAAAAAACTTTGCGACAGCTGCAGGAAGACTAAAGTAGCCATATTCCCCATATGACAATTAGAAACTTTTTACCATACCTTTGCAGAACATAATTATCAAGGAAAATTTTACATATTTCTAGATCTGAAGGCTACCATTTCAATGCTTTCCCTCTGAATATTTCAGTTTCTTTCTAAGCTGTACATCCATCTCCTTTCCATGGAGAACATTCAAAATTCTTCACATTCCATTAATGTGTATATATAGTGTTGAAAAATAAAATTAAGGATCTGGTTAAACATATATTCATACATTATCAAATTCCGAGTGATATTGCAACCATGAAAGTCATTTCATGATATCTATTCAAAAAAGGGTACACTTCAAAAATTACAAAGAAAATAAACATAGTACAGTAACTCCACAAAAATTAAGCTTTCCTTGAAAATCAATGGTAAATTTTTCCAGTTATAGAATTAAGTCAAAACCACTGGAAGTTGCAAGTACAATGTTATTTGTTCATGCCCAGTCAATCTGGTGATTAATGTCATGGTTCATATCCCTTTCCCTTACTTACCACTACTGAATGTCAAGGTGAAATCTAAGCAAAAACAGTTCTTGATACACATTTGTTTGCTTTAAAATATGACAAAACTTGAAAAATGACAAACTGTAAAAAATGAACTTGAGGTATGAATGGGGCGCTGGCACGCCTGAAGTATGTTCATAACAAAATATGGTAATATACTTTAGTCACATTTCAAAGCAAGATAACCTGAAGCTGAATTACCATAACTGAAACTGGAAGCCCAATTACAAAAGTAGTACAATACAGTTTATACACTTACAGAATGTTTACAAATGAATTAGCTGGCAATGAATTAAACATATATGATAAAAAAATAACTTTCATTGCATAAATTTTCTCCAGGGTTTACAAGATTATAAGTGTTTCACTCACCCTTCAATAAAGTTACTTCATCAGATAAAACATATGGATGTTCCACAAAAAACCTGCACAATACAACAAATATCTACAGAACATAGGGAGTTTAAAACATATATTTTGTATATCCATTACAATGACAATCAACAATGCTATGGTACACAGATTAAAAGAATATAACTTGCTACTTTGCAACAAAATCTTTAGAAAAAACAAAAGGACTGCTGATATCCAAATCCAGTTTAATATTAATCTAATACCAACAATAACACAAACGGTTTTCTGCCTGAGTGAAAAGAAAAGAACAATTAAAAAAAATTCCCACCTATGCCACAACCATTGTAACAAAGATGAATAGATAAACAAAGGAGTGGAAATAGCACCAAATTACATTATGAGGGAGAAAACCCTTCTTCAATGCTAGTGAAACAGTGTAACATTCAATTAGCTGCAATACAGTACTAGAAATGGAAGTGCTCATATGGCTTTCATGAGTATTAAAACGAGTGACAGAGGTTAGCAACGAGCTTAAAGAATATTCTACAATTGCCAAATGATGTAATAAAAAAATACTTGTTGAAAAATAAGAATCTAATTTTGTAGTCTCCATTACCTTACACCAACTCCTTGCACTTTCAACAACTTTCTAACAATCAACTTTTCAGTGAATGTGCTTCATAACATTTCAGGATCATGGATGTCAGGAGAGCAAAAGAAAATTGATAACGAAAATAAAAGACTGGTCGTTTATAACTGCTGTATCACAAATGCCATACACACACGAGGTCCTTCCATATACCATGGGAAGCAACGGCAGGATGGTATTACTGCCTATAGCTGTCACCTAAGCAAATAAATAGGTTATCAAAGTGTAAAAAAATTACCGGTAACCTGATAAACATTTAAACTCCTAACATAAGTCACCCTGTTTGCTCTTTAACAGTAGCCAAGAAGCGCAGCACCAAGATATACTTACATTGCACCTGTACAGATTCTAAGATTATATAATAGAAGCTATAAGCTTAGGCAACTTATCTAAAAGCAAATTACCTGCAGTTATAAATGCTATATGCAGACCCAAAGACCTGCATAAAATTTAAATGCTTTCAGTTTACAACTATTTTTGACCAAAAATAGCCTATAATAGCCTATAAACCTCAAAAAATTATGTAGTAGTAAAAAACAATTATAAGTACAAATAAAAACCTAGGTTAGAGACCCTATCTTTGAACACTTTTTTTTTTTAATATCTATAATTAATTACACAAACAAAGCACAACACTGGTGGTCACATACTTACATAAACTACTCACACTTTCATTATTATGTACAAACATGTGATATGAAGCTGCTATAAACATATCCAAGCTCCTTCTCCTCCTATTTTCAAACATTATCTGTCCTGGAGAGACGCACATGAGCCAGACTTGAAGAGATTCCTTTGCATTTACAAAATCCTATCCCTTGCTCTGTTTACATACAAATTTTCTTCTCTCTTCTTTTTATTTTGGAGTCTGCTACAGACTTTCAAGCCCGAATGTAGCACAGCACCATAATCACAGTTCTATGGCACTCACAGGTAGAAAAGCAAAGAAACCAGCAAAACATCTGGGATCTGTCAAATTTTCTCCCTCCAATTAGCATTGCTCTTGACAGCTGCTGCTGCTGCACAAGTTGCAGAGGATGCTTTTTTGCTTCACACACACTTTCAACCCTTATTGCACCAAATACATAGCTTGCAGATCAGATTCATGTATGTATCCATTTATGTGTACCAGAATGCAGTCCATTGATGTATACATTATAGCAGATATGATAAATACAGTACGTATAGATAACCATAGATGTGTTTGGATACACAAATATATTACAGTACATGAAATGTTACTGCAAACTACTACTTTTCCAGATTATACATCACCATTATTGCTGAATTCTATTCCTATGAAATATCAATCAGGCTTTATATTCAACTAACACTTTTTCTGATACCATCTAAACGTGCAGCTAAACTCTAGATTCCTGTGTTAATTTTTCTCTTTCACTCTTCTTTCTTACCACAACTTTTAATTATGATGCTTCAATCCTCACAACACTAGCACAAAAAACATTCCTTCCTGAGAGTACAGAAGCCAGTCTGGTTTATATTTACTGGACTGGAGACTGTCATGGCCATTAGCTACTCTCTTTGCATCATAACCTCCACCATCTTACTCCAGGAATTTCTTAACCCTAATTCCCACCCTACCCCCTTCAAAGACTACTTCCAATAAGTTAGCACTAACTACTTGTTCCATTTTTCTTTTTTTCTTCTGGGGGTGTGTTTGTGCTGGCGCCAATATTCTTCATGGCATTGATTTCCATTAACTTACACCAGTTCCTATATTCATTGGCTTCATCAGAGAGCTTTTCCGCTTCTTCCTCAACCACTTCGGGTGGTGCCTCTAAAGCTCCCGCAGTAGCTTCCATTGCAGCTTTTAACTCTTCATCCCGATTCTTGGTGGTTTTGTACTTGTAGTGTTGAGTATGAACCTGCAAATTTTCAAATGCTAAAGTCAAGCAAGTACATTGTTTATCTTATTCTAAATCTATCACTTCTGGTGAAGCAACACCACATCACACTAAAGAAACAAGCTGCTGTGGATGAGAACAGTAACTATAAACTACTATGAGGACACAGCTAAATAGTTCTTGAACTGTAACATCAAAAACAATTCATTTACAGGGATAAAACTCGTTTTTCCCTGTAAAACCATAAAAGATTGCTTACAATTAATATAAAGATTTGGCTTATTGTCACAGCTCAAATTCAGGCAAGTGAATTTCCAGTGGACATTACCATATAAAATCAGAGCTTGTAATGTCATGACTTTTGCAACTAATGAAAGATGAGCTCATATAATTGATAAATTGTTCTTTTAAAGGCACAGAACAAACTTCATTATAAAATTTTCCTTTATAATAAGCTAATTTTCAAGCTATCTATCTTACTTCCTAAACTAACAATTTCTCTTAGAAACCCCTTCTATATAACAGTGTGCTCTTAACTACAAAATGTTTACAGATACATGGAGGAACAATGCCACAATATCAAGGGGAGTTACAGACAGCACTGTTAAAATTGCCTTTATCTTATCATTTAATGTGGAAAAAGGATACCATTTGTAACTGAGTGCAGTCATCTCTACTGTTTGTTCATGAAATGACTTCATTTCTATCAATGCACACATTTCAACAAGAGATTGTAAGGACCTGAAACTGTATATCAAACATTTGTTACGCTGATAAACATATTACTGGTATTTTAATTATTATTATCATCATCATCCATTTTGATACCCAAAAAACAAAGCTATCAAAGAACCTCTTCATCAAACTATTAGTTTACAAATTACAAAATCCGTTACTATCCGATTCCCATTTTTAAATGCAAAGTTTCAGCATTGTAGTTAAGAAGAAAATTAACAAAATTATGATGTGATAATTTATACTAAGTATTATTATTAGTATTTCAGTACATGAAACCTATTAACATGGAACAAGCACACAGGGGCCATTGACTTGAAATTCAAGCTTCCAAAGAGTGTTGGTTTGAACCTCCCACCTTAGACCCCACACTGCACCAGTAACTGATCATGATACAGAGCTAGCAATTTTTCATCGCCCTAGGGGAAACGCAAACCGGCGACATCTGAGTGGCAAGCCAAGACCTTAACCACTATACCAGTAAACCAGCTGCTACAACTACTTGATTTGAAAACATACATATTCTGTATAAATACTTTACCCTGTGAATTGGCAATATCATGAAAAGCAATGAATTGAATCATATCATCATCTGACAGTCATGTCATAATTCCTCTACACTCATACCATCATCTGATACCCACAATATAATTCCTCTACATTAACTGTATATATGTCAACAAGTGACCAACAATGGCAAAGAAGCAGTGGCTATAACAAGATGACACTTTCAGAACTTGCTGCTATAAATAATACAGCACTTACTTTCTTGAATATTTGAGTACTTCAAGAAGCTAACTGAGCACCTAAATGCAAGTGGTCAACCTTTGTTGCCAACTCCACACATAGTTATTATTTCTGGTAAAACCCATCTTTTATTAAATGCCATGGCAAATGAAACCATTGGGCTTCAAACGCTTGCAACTCAAAACCAAGCACAATTAAACTAGACTTATAGACCAAAGCTATAAATCAGCTAATAAAACATGTCTGATATATGCTAAAAATTTTCAGCAAAATTTAGAATTCACAAGAAACAAGCATCCATGATGCCCACAATTCAGTATAAGGGTAGCCATGGTACTTAAATACAATTAACCACATAAGCCCAACTAACCTAGCTAACTGGTGGAAAGCCAATAATACTAGTCACCAATAAATATGCATTATTACAATAAATGTCTGAATTCTGTTTTGCACAATATTACGTTGTGGCTGGTATGTTCGAATAAGTTCCAAAATGCGTAAGACATATTATTTAAAGTGAAAATCAGCAGGTTAAGCAACCATCCCTGACTAGAATGCAAAAGGAAAAATAAGTAAAATGGACTATGGGTGAGAAATTACACTGAATGAGAAGAAAAGCCTTCATTTTGAGTCTTGACAGAAGGCAAGGAGTAAGAAAAAGGACCACAAAGGAAAAAAAAAATTTTTCCATATGAATTACTGATGATACTACATTCAACCATTCTTTTAAACTTTTACTTTTACATAGGTTTGAGCAAACACCATTAAAACTTAGGAGATATGTGGAAAAATTCCATAGAAACTAAGGGAAAGTAAAGGGCAATGCAACAATAACAAGGTTAAGAAAATATAGTGGGTAAAGTAACCTCTCCTGATCAAAAGTACTTGGCTTTTAATATAGTTGAAAGCCAGACCAGTGAGACCTTCAATCATAATTATATATGATTCCAACAAGAGAAGTGGTCATTACAGTGTTCAAAGCAATGATGATACTAATGTGACTGGTCTCATGAAAATCAGCTTCCAGGTAGTAGTATATGTGGTGTCATATACTGTATATCAGTACTGTATTCACACAGCTATCTCTAAATGTCAATTTTGCATAATAACTTTCTTCTGATATTTTATTTTTTTATAACATTTATTCAGAAAGTCAAATATAATAAATAAAATGTCAAAACTTAACTTTTACTTTAAACATTTCCCTTAACTATGTATCCAATAACCTTTCCTTTCTGACTGGCATTTCTGGTCTTATTCCTCTACCAGGATTCCCCTTAAATTCTGATCTCTTGAGAACTACTTGATTTGTACCAGTGTTGAGCACTTATTTAACCAGACCACTGATTTGACATGCTAACTTTTGACAGGACAGGACTGGCCAAAAGGTTTCTTTTTCATTATATAAATTACATCTTACCCAATAAATGTGAGCTTAAAATATTGGCACTTGGATGAGCTGAAAATGTTGAAAACAAACAATAAAAATTATGGTATGCTTATTTAAGGACTGAAGGCTAACAAGCAACCTAATTTAATCATAAATATTGAGTTGATATTTAGAAAGGTGGGGACTGTGAATCAATTAACATAAATGTTAATATTCAAATCTAAGATAATTAGCTAGAGAACCACTACAAACAGGAACATGTTAAAATCTGCCTTTGTCCCAAACTGTATGTAAAATTAGGTTCTTACATTTTTAGTAAACTTATTTTTACGCCTTTGGTGTTACTTGTCTTTGCCTATAATTTAAGTTAGGGTCTGGTTGCAATATTCTAAGTTTAAGATCTTCACTTTCTGTTCTAGTGTCCTATTTATGCTTACTATCTATTGTGTCATGTGTTAGTTAAGATAAGTTAGCATCACAATATATAGTTTCCATTTCTAAAGAGCCTGACTTAAATTTTATATCTAACTTTCTGAAGATAACTTGAGACTTTGTGTCATGATGCCTGTCTTACACTGCCCTTCTTCCATTCACCAATATAACTGTGCAGAATCGAGAGAGGTGGTGGGTTTTGTGTAACAGCCAAGAGATATACTATACACTGAATAAAGTTAATATGGGTTAGAATCAACTTAATGGTCTATGTACTACACACTGCACGATACTTGTTACCAACAACTGGGTAATACAGGCAGTGCCTCGGTTACGATGGGTCCAGCTTAAGACGTTCCAAGGTTATGACGCTTTTCAAATATATTCATCAGAAATTATTTCCTGGTTTACAACACGTTCCACGGTTACGACGCGTCGTGTACCGATCCGATGGAAGAAATATGGCTCCAAAACGGCAGATTAATCAAAATTTGGAGGTTTTTTGATGAAAAACTCAATGAAAATGCAGTTTACATCGTTTTCAATATACCCAGAGCATTAAAAGTAAGGTTTTCTTAGGATTTTTGACAATTTTCAACGATTTTTCGGTTTATGACGATTTTTGGCTTACGATGCGGCGTAGGAACAGAACCCCGTCTGTAAACCGGGGACTGCCTGTATATCCCCATACTAAAGAGTAAGAAGATAAAACTAAAAAAATGGATGTTGCTAAAACAAAAAATTCTGGATAAATTGAAAAACTTAAGAAACAAACTATAAAAGAATTAAAATATAAAGTCTCCCAGTCATTTTAACAACCAGGAACTATATTTCAAGATGACAATGGAATGATATATAGCAAAAAACCCTATGATCTTTCATAAGAGGCATATCAAAGATGAAAGTACTGAAAAGTGTAAAACCAAACTAACTTTGGCCATATAAGACCGGTATATTGGGGGTTAATCAGAATCTACTGTTAACCAACAGCTGAAAGGAGACCTAAACATCCTATGAAAGCAATGACTTGCACTGGCTTCCACTTCACTTGAAGGATAACTTTGTTATTTGGGTACTCTATCAATATTATCAAGACCTCAACTTGTTCCACAACAATAACATCATTCAGTTTTGTCTGCATTAGAAGTCATTTCATTTCATTCACTTCAACTTAAGTTTAACAAAAGATATAGAGCATTCAATGGGATAATGCAACTCCCTAAATACACAATTTCCCTAATTATTCTACATAAGAGTGACAGCCAAGACCATGGGATCATACTTTGGAAATTCTTGAAATCTAACCAGTTCTGTCTAACATGTGGAAAACAGATTTTCTCCTGCCCTTAATGGAATATATGGTACTTAAGATTAATATAATTTCCTCATTATAAATTAAAAACTAATGAAAAAGTCTTATATTTTACCAGAAAAACTAACGATAGAATTCTATCAACATTTCAATGCAGATAGTAATGCAGTTTCTAGCAACTTTACAAATTAATAATGGTGGTTATTGGGTTTTAAATCTATTAAGTTCCTTCCACATAAAAGGAATAAAATAATATACACAGAAAGAAAGCATCACATATTGCCTCAAAGAATCAAATGTAAATCACACTCATATCAGCCATTGATCAGGCTTATAATTTATTTTGCCTGCATGAGTAATTATTTCTGTTTACTGTATTACTTTGGTAGGAACTCATATCAACGACACAAGTTTGCACATTTGGAATTGTTTCAGTTTCTTTGAGAAGCCTGAACTTTCCCTTCTTTGGAAACATAAAACATTCAAATCTGAAATGCAACATGGAAGAGGCCAGAATGTCTTCATTAAGGCTATTAGAAATATTTACATGCCCTGCTGCTATATGCATTTTGAACTTAATGTCAGGCTGGGAGTATCTAATGCCCAACAATGAGAGATTACTCTCACTTTGACAAACTTCAACTAAAAAATCCATAAAGGAGGCAGGTTAATGCCCAGGTTATATCATTGTATGTATGCTGCCTCGAGCCATTTGCGCAGTCAACCATCACACTTCACGTGTAACAGGACGTGCACTGTATTACCCTAAATCTCAATATACTTCTCTCTTGAGTACTAGTACAGCAGTTCACAAGTTCTAATTTTTACCTCTTATTAAGCAATCACAAAAAATGTACCATACATTAAGAATATGTTGTATTTTCTTACGGCACTCCATGCAGAAGTATTTTACTCACAACAATATTAAACTGATAGTAAATATAAACTCTGAAAGAAGTATAGCTCCTTGACCACAGTTTTCATCACACAAAGTTGTTAATGAATATACCTTGCAACATCACTAAGTGACAGCAGTTGCTGCAAATTAAAGGTTAGATATTTTCTCATCTTAATGTGGCAACAATAACTCAAGACATGAAAGACATACAAGTTGTAGGACACCCATGGGTATTTGTATTGGTAAAGAAATTCAATACATGTGGAAGTTAACTTGCTAATCAAACACAGTTACACATAATTCTTTTTTGAAATTGTTTACACTACTGGAATGGAACAAAAAATATCAATGGCTTGGGAATTAACATTTCAAAACACTATAGGGCAAGAAATATGTTTCATTGTACAAGTTATTTATCTTATCTTTACAGTACTGTTAGGCAAACAGGAAAATATAAGGGCTGGGGACTGATAAAGGCAAAAATTGTTTGAAGACTTTTTTTTTTTTTTGTAGGTAGGTAGATGTTTCAATTTCTAAGCTGCAATAAAATGAAGTAAATCTGAAGCACATATTTTGGAAAGTGAAACAAGATTCAAACATTTCACCACTTTTAACAGGATATTCACTCTATTCTGGACTGCAAATTTTGCAATTATTTACTGATATCTCCTAATCATGTGTTGACTTAGGGTCTGAATCTGATGTAAGTCGTTCATGTGCTTTCCACAAACAAGGTCGTCCGAGTGGATCGCTACCCTTTAGGTTGCCTTCTGGGAAAGTCTGGTTGCAATGTTGAGTCTTTGCACAGACACCCTGAAAAGTTGCATTACTCCATCAAAAAATGAAATCGCTGATATATCTTTATAACGTTCATGAGAGAAGCTAATAGTTAAAATGAAATTGAACTGAAAACTTACAAAATTTCAAAGGCTTTACCAATGACTGTTACATACTCAAAATAGCTGTTATACTGATAATCCCTTTGGTATGATCTGCTTCCAGGAAAGAATGTACAGTAGGAAAGAATGTTAATGGCATTTACACTAATCTACTTTTGAATTAAAATCTGTTCTCCTGAATTTTTAAATAAAAAGTACAATATCCAAATTATTTCTACTTTCAAATTCATAGTCTCAATCAAAGTTGTTACTGAGAGAATTATAAACTAATGCATCTACCAGGGTGTGCATAATTTCTCGCAAATTAATTATTAAAAAATCTTTAAGAACATTTCTTTCTTATAAAATTCACAGTACTTCAATAAAATTTTGTCACAACTGACTTTATCAAACAGAAAAGTGAATTCTAACTCTGACTCCCATTTTCTATTGTAAGATTAACTTCTTTTACATGGGGTCTGATTGACAAACACATTAACATTTAAAATATTTATATTAATGAATTTGGACTGGCTACCAAAAATCTCAATTACAGAACTAAACACTGCCAGTATTTTCCAGATTGGCTCTGATATCTACTGCTTAATGTCAAAATAAAAAAGCAACATCCTTTTATTTTTCTATGATGCAGTTTACTTATATGGAATCAGAAGATTATTAATCATTTACTGTTCTCAAAATTCTTCAAATAAAAGTAGCTGGAACTTCTGAAATAAACAAACATTTATTTTACAAAAGTCTAAACTACTGACCATACAAACTGAAAAGGCCCCAAAATTACATATTATTTGGTGATAACATTTCAACACCAGGTGATGCTCAAAGTGACAAGGGTAATCTATAATGCTAGGATTTTAATTTTTTTTTTTTTTTTTGCTGCAAATGCAACATGCTTATGTCAATTCCAGATGTCAACAGGAAGGTAGTTTCATGTTAAACTACAGCTTAAATGACAAAAATACTGCAACTGCTTCAGAATTTTCATTTTTTTGACAAGCATACAATCTTTAGTTAACATTACCCCAAGATGGAGCCTCCAGAGTTTTAAGCCATTCATTAATAACTAAACTCTCATTGATTATAAAGATGTTACCCTATTATAATGACTACTGTAACATGCTGTAGTCAGATTATATGCTATAGCAATGTGCACACAGTGCATCAGCATTAAATGCTCTATCTTTGAAGGAATTCAAGCAAGAGTATGCTTTGAAAAATCTGATGTAGGACTACTGGGATGAGTTCCTGAAATGATGGAAGGTACATGGGAAAGGATATCTGCAATAAACAATTTATCACAACAGATATAATTGAAACAGCAACCAAGAACCTGTGATTATGTAACATCTTAAAGAAAAATGAAGCTGTAACTCTAAGAGGAACCTCTCAAAAGAGTGAACGTTTATAGTCTGAAGAGCAATAATAGTACTGAAATAGTTTTAAATAATTCTTATTCATGGATACACAATGACTGTATGCTTGTAATCAATTGTACAACTAAAACTCCCTACATGCAACTAATTGCAGACCAAAGCTGATGATCCAAGAAACTGAAATATGTTACAGTGTCAAAAACTGAATTGGAACAATTCCATCCTTCGCAAATTTTCTTTTTAAAACCTCCAGAGCAGCTTACATATAAGCAAAGTGATGTTTAACCTTAAAATCATATTGCCAGGCATTTATTTTCATAATACAAAATAAAAATGTAAGAATAATAAATCCATCAAACAACAGAGAAAAGAACCATGACTAATGCAGATGGGACAGAACTAGAATGCCTGCCCCTTCCAAACAGACCAAAAATACTTCCTGAAGGACAATTGAATGGGAAGGAGAAGTGAGAAAATCCTTTCCTAATCAATCTTACTAGGATGGCCGAGGTCTATCACTGGCCTCCATCTTCCAACAAACTTTGGGATAACGTAAGGAAGCTGGAGAGAACTTGAATGCCTCACCTCTTTTATTTACTATAATGTTTTTCAGCTGATAAAGTATCAGAAAAAGTAAAATGCATGGGTACCACTAAGGGCCCACTCCTGCCATTTCAAGAAACCTAAGCATTCCCTACAAAACATCTCATACAAATCCACTACTAAGGCAAAACAACAAAATCAGAACTGGAAAGGAGGTAGCTAGGGCATCCTTTACATCAACTCCCATAGCGGAGAGATGACATCTGAGAAGAACAAGCCCAGATCCTATAGAACTTCCTTAATCATAACACCAACTGGTACCAGAGCCCTACAAAAGGAGCAGCCTGTAGTTCAGTATGGAAGCATAAATAGAACAGTCAACGTTATAGTCGTGCACTTCAGCGAAGACGTTGCTGCCCTAAAGGGCATTAACTCTCATTGACTGCTAGGTGTAAGTTACTATGAACACTGTCTTGAGAAACATCATTTACTAATCTGTTTGAATTTCACATTGGCTATAAAGACCTAAAAGGTACAATCAGCATTATTTATTATGTGCTGTTTTGAAAACATATCATCTCTATGCAGTACCCAATGCCTTCTGAATATCAAGGGAAATAGCTGTACTGCAGTTACCACTTATGTTTTAAGCAGACAAAAGAAGTCCTGAAGTGTGTGCCAGGCTTGTTGAGCACTGCATGAGGGCTCAACAAATCCTGCTACTCTAGAGGGCTGCATTTTCCAGAAATGTTTCCATATTACTAGTAATACCAAATTTACATGGATGTGTAAGGAACCTCTAATAGTTCAATAGTTCAATACATTATACAGTATAATGCTTTGATAGAGAGATAATGTCTTCACGTCTTGAAATTCAATTTGACAAAAATCTTGAAGCAATCCTACTGAAAATCAAGCTTTATTCCTCTTAACTGAATAACCTACTGGTGTCAATGCCACTATTCTACAGATCATCAGCTTTAACATATCATCATCTGTTGCTGAATCATGCAGCAACTCTATGGCTTCCTATATTGTCATCTCTCTGGCAGCAAGAAAATCTACAAACTTATTCCCTGGGCACAAAAAGCCAGAGCTAGCAAGTCTATCTAAAATTAACAGTAACATTGTCATCAGTAAAGTAAGAGTCATTAATGTAATATGATGCACCTCAAATCACATTATCACCACCTGGTGGAAGACATCACCACAAAACAATATGGCTTTAGTGCTTCAAGCCTTTTCAGCATCTGCTGTCAGTAATTTAGGCTTTTGTGAAAACAAAAGGTTTGTATTTCTGTACCATGTCTTAGAATTATAAAATGATGAGCATGAATATTTTTTTCTAATCTCAAAATTTTCATATTTTACAATAATGAATATTTTTTCCACTTTCAGTGATTAAGTACTTGTCATATGATCAAACAAGAAGCTATGCAGTTATTTTTAAATGGTAGTCTTCAAAGTCTACACTAACCATGCAGATAAACACTCTGTGAGGTTGACAACTACAGTAATACAGATTAAAAGTGTGGTTACACCAAAACAGAGAAGTGGTGAATTACAACAAACACTGTTAATGGACAGTACTTTCTGAAAACAAGGAAATGACTCTTCAATCAAATTCAAAAGGGAAGACAAACTGTACACTAAGTCAACCATGAGACGTACCACCAAGAGAAAAGGAAATCCAAAACAACTCACACTGCTTCAATAGATAAATATGCACAGCATAAGATTGGTGTAAATATCTACTTGCACAGTGATGTACAAAGTGTGAACACAATAAAATATACTTACATTTGCCAATTAACAAAATTCTTCAAACAAAGAACAGGCATACTTATGGAACGTGTCAAAGTGAAGGAATAAAACGAGTCCTACTATCTTGGAGCTGAAGTAATATTTCCATAAAGCTTCCATCTTTAGTAATGTATTAAACCCTAATATGTAATATTTTTACTGGCCTCTGACATCAATTGATATGAGCTTTAACTTACTGTAGTCCTATGCTGATTACACAAAAACCCAAACGTTTCACTGAAAATATGTGAAGCTATTTTTTTATCTGCCTATGCTGTATACAACAGGACACATGGTACAAAAACCTGGAACACTTTTACAATAATTTATTATAAAACAGCTTAACACAAAAATTTTTAACAATTTTCATACTTTCAACTTCTTGTGCCCCAAAGCTTGTATATCATAAAATATCCTAGTTTTTTTTTTTTTTTTTCACCTAAAATACCTGGCGTGGTCATCTTTATAAATTAATTTCCCATCAATTCTTTACTTCTGGCCTTACTGTCTTCATCACAGAAAAATACCTTCAACAAACTTACTGTATCCTGATAAAGTATATGGTAACTTTACAGGCCATCAGGTGACAAATATACTAACAGCTTGGGCAGAACATTTTCCAAAATGCACAGCTTTATTTATTTACAAGTACTGTATAGTAAAATCTGTAAACCTCTCATGCATATTACATCACTTCAGAGACCAAAGCTACCATCATTCAAATTAAACCATTGGCAAATGTAACTCTTCACCCGTGCATGACCTATCCCTAGAGATAGTCAGTTTCTTTAGATGTTTTCATTAAAATTTTATAACTGAACCAAAATAAGCAACTTGTTTCACTTTTATACAAAAATCTTGAGTAAAGATATGGCTTTGTATTGGTTAACACCAAAAACCTGGCAGGAGCTTTCTTTCTACGCAGTAATACAGCAATCACTCAATACTTTAACAAATACTGTCCTTGGTTTATATTATAATACAAGCAAAAGTGAATTCACAAAAGATTCCCATTGAGAGCCCACAGTCTGTGCAAAAAATTATAAGTTATCCGATTACCACACTAAAAGGGAAATTGCAAATTCCCTTTTTAGTTCCTTTTGCAAGATTCATCTTCATAACATTAGTTTACTCAAGTCTTGTTCATTCTTTATCATTATACAGCATAACTTACTAAACTTTTCAAAATATTTATTTGATCAATTTTTTCTTATAGACAATCAGCTACAAAAAGCCCATAAACATTTCAATTGAGGTAAACAAAAACAATTTTACATAAAAATAAGTTTTTGTGCAAACTTATTACTCATAATTAGCTTTATTCTGTATGAAACACACCTGCCATGCATACCCATCTCAGTCCACTAACCAATGTATCTCATTTTTCTCTGTGCCAACCTCCATCTGGAAAAGTTTGGGGGAAGAGGGCACAGCAGATTATGATAAATGCATTTGTATAACAACTTGTTTTATGCAAAAATGCTGCTATACAAAACCCATTAATCATAATTACCATGAATTGCAACACAGGTGGGAGGGCAAAACAGTAGCACCTCTGAACAGAATAAAAGACCCAGATGCAAGAACTCCAACGCCTGTAAAGTGACGGAGATGATGCCAAAGATGACCTCAGATATCTAGTAGTAGTTTTTGTAAGTTATGGATGCAACAGGAGATATAACCCTAGACAGTACCTGCCAAGTACCTCTCGTCAACCTATTCCCATTCATACTTAACAGACTCGGAGACAGATTGTACCATTGTAAGAAATCTATTATACCATACCACCCACTGTACATCTAAATCTTCAACACAAGCTTTGCTGACATCCTAAAAACTTAGAATCATTCTTAACTAATTACTACCTCCTATAATATTCATTCTCTAAATTAACTTCAACATCACTCTCACTCCACATTACATGTGTCAATTCTGTCCTAAGCTTTATCTCAGCCAACATATATTGTTTATATTCAAGCAAAATGGTAAGTGCAAAAATATAAACATTCTTCAAATCGCCATCTTATGCATTTTTGCATTACTTGTCAACAAAAATCAAAGTGAATAGAAACCCAAACCCAGCTCGATATTCAAACTATATAATAGCCAAAGCTGGAAGACGCCTATTCGTATTACTGTATGAGCTAGCTAATCTACTAATTTAACCTTAGCTCTTATGCTGGCCAAAACTTATGTTGGTTAAGTATAGCAATACCAAAACGTTTTTATTCAAATGACAACAATAAACTCTGCTAAGCTAGGCTAAAATGGATGGAAAACTCTTGTTAGGGGGGTTAATTTAGCACTTTAATACATGACCCTCTAAGCTATAATACTTTGCTTATAACTAAATGTCTTGTATTTAGCAAACAACTGTCAAATATTTTTGTAAAAATGGACTGCAACAGTAACTGTAATATATATTCACAAAGTGTTTATGTATGTATATTATGTAAGGGGTGTCCCACAATGAGGGACAATTCTATTCGTGGCATAATAATTATTATAACACAAAATATGGACTCTTCACACAATTATATGGCATGATTACCATACTTTAATTTCACAACCACCATTCATATTTTTCCTTCAATAAGTATAATGTACATTATGTATTATGTCAGAGGAAAGACAGAAAAGTAGAGGCAATGTTCGAGATAAAGCACACCACAGCCTAATACTTGATATAACAAAATAAGGAATTGTAAAATGATAAAGTGTAGTACTGAATAGCAACAATCCACAATTAAAATCTATTAATGTGTGTGTATGTTATGCAATGCAGTTCATATTGTATGTCAAATTACTCAGAACTTTATGCTAAAGCTTCTTGCAGGTTCAACAGGAATGTAGTTAGTATGCTGAAAAGTTAGCCACGAAGGGAACAAAGAAAACAGATGAAATACTGGGTAGATAAATGGACTGTAGCTATGGTCATAGGAATGCTGCTATTGTTACTTACTCCTGCCAACAGTATTGCATGAGACTCACTGTATGCACTGTAGCCACAAAGGGTGGAAGAAACCCACAGTATAACCAACAGAACACAATTACAAACAGGATACAAAGTGTTGGTTATAATATAATGTGGACAAAAGACATCATATAATTCAATTTTAGGCCAAGATACCCATTGTGTGAACCTTTAATTTTTGCCTATTTCAATTTAAAAAAATCAAATACCTACTCCTATACATACACTAACTGATCTACAATGTTGAAATTAATAAGGTACAAGGCCTTGCATACACCTTCATCCAGACAGAAAGAAATCTTGGTGAAAATCATGGTTTGCAAAATGTAACTTTTTAAATTTTCATTACTGCTGCCATAATAAAGCCAACTCAATCCTTCCTAACATAAAAAAAATTAAGTTCTGTTTTGTCCATCAGACAGCTATGAGCCTAGTGTGTGAAACTAATGAAAACATAACGGAAGAGTTAAAAGTTCTGCAAGTTACGATTTGCCAGGGCAAGTGAGCTGTTATTCTGTGTTGTCAATTCTACTTGTGATTTTTTAATAGAAATTACTGTCATTTATTGAAGCAAAACATTATACATTTTACTGACCAAATTTACATCATAAGCTTCAGTTTGTGGGTTTGGAGGTGTGAAATCCCCATATAATCACAAAATTATGAATTACTATAAAATGCTCCACATAAACCACAGTGGAATGCCATATAAACCTATGAAAAAAATTCCCAATTTTTCTGATTTTCTTTCCATTTACCACTCACCTTATATATTTCTTTGTCAAAAATATATTAAGTTAATTTTTTTTAATAAATGCAGTTATACCACCACAAACAATGCTTTATTAAATGATATACTTTATGGGCTTTTGTATTTCAAAATAGCCTTGCTTTGCTAACCAAAGATACTCTGAATAAAGAGGATAAAAAGGGGAGGAGAGTTGAAAGAAAAATGTGTAGATGATGACACTCCTTTATAACTCATTTGGTTCTTATGAATGGTAACCTTTTTATTTAGGTGTAGTGTGTTCTATAAATTTACTAATCTGGGAAAAAAAATTGTATTAGGACAAGTGGCACAATTATGTTTCCTTATCAGCAAAGTGTAAATATTATTTACTTGACAATACCTACAAAATGAAATGGTATTTCTTAAGAAAGGGGTAGACAGGGTTTGAGCCAATGTTGTCAGTTACATGGATTTTTTTTTATTTTTGAGTATTATCTTCCTTGAGGAAACTTCTATTTCATCCCATGTCACTGGATGCCATCTTTATATGTTTTACACCTTTTTCCTCTTAGTTTCCAAAACTATCATATCCATAATATAATCCTCCATAAACCCTTTCAAAATACTGAAAAATGTCACATTCAATACCATCGAATCATGATGATTATCTACTGAAAGTGAAAAGGCAGTGTTAAAATGATTAGCCTTTTTCAATACATGGAATCTGGCATGCTTTCTTCACTTTCACTTCAGATGATGTCATTTTAGTGCTACTATTATCATTTCCTGAAACCTAAACATCCTCAAAGGCATCATTCACATTTTTATGGCTGTTCAATAATGTGCGTGAATAGGAAAGAAAACAAAGCATGATCAATGGTAGTGTACTCAACTGCTCTGCATACAACAACTGTCTTTTCTGTTAACAAAACTACAACTGCCACCTATAGTGATAATGGAGATAAACGCCTTCTATTCTAAGTCTAAACACACAAATTGGTGTTAAGCACTAGAATCAAACTAAACCAATTTGATAATTTTGTGGTGAAAATCTAACAATTTGATAACTTTGTGGTGTAAATCTAAAGAGAAAATTGCATTAAAACTTTATAATTTTGGACCAAGAGTTTTTCTGCTTAATCTTGTGATAGCATAATTTTGCACACACACAGTAATGGGCAATAATAATCAGAAAAGGGGTCACCCACTTAAAAAGAAAAATTAAACCACCAAGATATAGGTTTTTGTAATCTGTATACTCACATACGATAGCATAAATACAAAAAATTCACATGACAAGAAAGCATACTTGATTACTTCAGAGGTACTGCAAAATATGAAACCTTCAAAAAATGGAGTGAAATGCCATACTATCGACCAATTTTGTAATAGATCTTTTAAGAAAATTACTGTGAACCTAAATTTATACGTTATTCTTGTATATGTGCATAAAATCTCTACAAAACCTTCAGCTGACCTTCAAAGAGTTTTCCACAAAACACTCTTGAACAACTCAAATTTCCTCATTTCCAATAAATTGTTCAGCTTCTTAAGTGCCTACATATGAAAAAGTAGTGTACAGTACTCTAAACTTGCAACATCTTACATCTTTATAAATCTCATTAATGGCTGGATACCAATAACCAGTCCAATCAACCATCACTGCTTAAGTTCAGACATGATTTATGTAAATTGCTGGGATTTCCATTTGTTCCTTTCTTTCCCGAGTGATTCACACAATATCTCCCGCCGTAGTAAAACACTTCACAAATGGTTTTTTAAGATAATCTGGGAAAATAAATGCAAACTGACATTTTACAGAGAAAAACTAAATACTGGCAAAGTGTTAATTAACCTATAATAGGTTTCTAAGCTTCATCTGCAAAAGGCGATACATATCATTCATTACAAGTAAATATTTTTCATGTCAGAAACTTAGAGCTGCACTGAACAGTTTCTATCTGCAAGATATTTCCATTTAATGACATTACTACTCATGAACAGGCTGATTTTCCCATTTATTTAACAATTTTGCCTTCAAACCTTGACCAATACACAAAAAAATAAACAATAATTCCACTGTTGTTATACCAAAGAAAAGAATACGCATCAGAAAGGAAAAAGTAAACAAAATAACACTACACATTGTGACAAAACTATCTCTCCAAATTATTAGCTTAATACATTTTCAATGTCAAGGTTACTTAGTTAATCCCAAGAAAACAGAAAGGAGTAAGACTTTTCAGAAAAGCATTCCAAAAGACTGAGAGAAAAAGGACAACTTCACTAAATTATCAACATGCAGTAAACCCCCGGTATTCGCGGTCTCATGATTCACGGATTTCTCTATGGAACATATACAGTAAATCCCCCTATTCGCAGGGGATGCGTACCACTCCCCACCGCGAATAGCTAAAACCCTCGAATATTAGAACCCTTCTAAAAACACTTAGAACTGCCTATTTTGATAGTTCAAACAGACACAAGACAAACTAAAAATGCTTATACAGGTATTATCCTACTTACGATGGGGTTAGGTTCCAAAATGAACCATCGTTTGTTGGAAAAAACGAAAGAAATACCAAAACGTATCTCGAACATAGCCTAGCCTACACTAAGGTATTCGGTACCATGTATACATATATGGTAGCCTTGCCTACACTATAAAGTATCCTCTATACATACATGGTATAGTAATTATTAACATCAGCTAATTCTGGAAGTTCATGCAAAGTGATTTATGATAATTCAGTGCAAAGAGAAACTGAATAACAAGAATAAGCTTAGCCTACATTGTATACATATATGGTAGCGTAGCCTACATTATACTGTAATCTACATTCACATGTCGTATTATACAAACGTAAACATAACGAATATGCATCTTTTAAAATGTTATGCCTTAATTCACTGTAGCCAATAATATTGTATATATTCTTATATTACTTTTTCATTATAAATTGTGGTCACAGCGATCAATGTTTTGGTTTGGAAATCGTTTATGCGGTTTTTATCCCGCCATATCTAATTAAGTTCAGAGCACTTTTCTTGCTTCTAGCTAGCGTAAATGAATCCCTAGATACTTTTATATGGGGGCAAGGTTATTTTTTGTTATACGAAGTGTTTTTAAGTCGAAATATATCTAAAATACACCTTAAATTAATTTAGTTTTTTCGTTAACAGATGACGATGGCTGTTTGGGGATGTTTCTTTTGTGTAAAAAAATTCAAAGATTCCGTTTGCTATTTTCACTTGATTTCATCACAATATGAGCTTTACGTATTTATCGTTTATCGGCGTAAAAATAACAGTAATGTGTTCTTTCATGCCCAGTATTTTTGCTTAGAATACTTTCTCTCCAATTTTAATTACGACCAAGTTTCATCCATGTTGCCGATGCACGATAATTTACAGTATAGTCATTAGCAGCTTGAACATTGTTTTCTCAGCTTCAGCTACAACTTGCAGCTTAAATTTAGTAGTACATTTCCTTGCCGATCTTTTATCCATACCGAATAAGGGTACTGTATATAATGTAAAAATATATCAGTCTTATTCTACTTAACGTCGTTTGTGCTATAAGCTACGGTAATTGTTTATTACCGTACGATGGTTGAAATACCAGGTACATGGCTGTTTTTATCCAATTCGGTTATAAGCAAAACAACAGTTTCTCGGTTGGTTGTTTATGGCTGTACGCATTTACGCAAGAGTATAACGTTACTAACCATACTTTTATCATTCTCTTTTCCTTTTTTAACTAAAGATGAGATAAAAGGATGGAGGAAAAGTTGTCTATTGTAATTTGGTCTCTCTCACTGCCTGATTATGCTGCTGACTGCGCCCGTGCGAAATTTAAAAATATTTTATAAATAATATTGTCTATCAGTATTAATTGCTTACCCCATTGCGAAATCGAAGTCATAAGGTGAATTATCATACCTCAAGCATTACCCAAGTATTTTAACAGTTTTAACACAAAAAGTGCATTTAGTCATGAAAATGACGTGAAAATACAGTAATTAGTGAATATTTCTCAGTGAAAAATACCTCAAATGGGCGAATTTTCTGCAAATAATGGGTATATACGTTCCACAGAGAATATGAGAGTCCGCGAATCGTGAGATCGTGAATACGGGGGTTTACTGTATATACGCATTATTCGCTGAAAATTCGCCCATTCGCGGTATTTTTCACTGAGAAATATTCACTAATTACTGTATTTTCATGTCATTTTCATGACTAAATGCACTTTTAGTGATAAAACTATTAAAATACTCAGGTACCCAGGTAGTGCTTGAGTTACGATAATTTGATTTTGTGATGGGGTACTGGTAAGCAATTAATACCGATACAACAATATCTATAAAATGTCTTTAAATTTCGTGCAGGCGCAGGCAGCAGCATAATCAGGTAGTGAGAGAGACCAAATTACAGTAGACAACTTTTCCTCCATCTCTTTATCCCATCTTCTAGTTAAAAAAGAAAAAGAGAATGATAAAAATACTGTTCGTAACGTTCTACTCTTGCGTAAATGCGTACAGCCATAAACAACTGACCGAGAAACTGTTGTTTTGCTTATAACCGAATCAGATAACAACAGCTGTGTACAGGCAGTCCCCGGTTACCGGCGGAGTTCCATCCCCGACGGCGTGACGACAACCGAAAATCGCCGCTAACTGAAAATCGGCAATAATAGCACTGATCCCCGGTTAGTGGCGCCAATAACCGGTGGTCAGCGCCGCCAATAAGAGGCGATCAGCGCCGATAACCGGTTATCAGCGACAAAAATCTGGTTATCGTCGTCGCTAGACAAGCGCTGTAAAACCGGATCGCCAGTAACCGAGGCTGCCGATAACCGGGGACTGCCTGTACCTGGTATTTCAACCATCATACGGTAATAAACAATTACCGTAGCTTATAGCACAAATGACGTTAACCCTTAAACGCCTACTGGACGTATCATACGTCGACTAAAATTGTCTGTTGGGTGCCAAGTGGACGTACCGTACATCGACTACAAAAAATTTTAACCTTCGGTCAACTTTGACTCGACCGAAATAGTCGAAAAACGCAATTGTAAGATAAAACTCTTCCATTCTAGTAATATTCAATCATGTACCTTCATTTTGCAACAAATTGGAAGTCTCTAGCACAATATTTCGATTTATGGTGAATTTTTGAAAAAAACGTTTTCCTTACGTCCGCGCCAGAAATTCTTTCGTCACGTTGTCGTAATGTTTGCACCGATTTATATTAGTCGTTACATAAAGTTTTATATACAGAAATGTGCGCAATTTCATGTAGAATACAAAAGAAAATAACTCATGGTTGTAGCTTTTATCAGTTTTGAAATATTTTCATATAAATCACGATAACTGCCAAAATTTCAACCTTCCGTCAACTTTAACTCGACCGAAATGGTAAAAAAACGCAATTATAAGCTAAAACTCTTACATTCTAGTAATATTCAATCATGTACCTTCATTTTGCAACAAACTGGAAGTCTCTAGCACAATATTTCGATTTATGGTGAATTTCTGAAAAAAAAAACTTTTTTCCCTTACGTCTCGCCATGCAGTAACTCGGCCGAACATCTCAGAAATTCTTTAAATCACGTTGTCGTAATGTTTGCATCGTTTTACATTAGTCGTTATATAAACTTTTTATATATGAAAATGTGCGCAATTTCATGTAGAATACAAGAGAAAATAGCTCATGGTTGTAGCTTTTATCAGTTTTGAAATATTTTCACATAAATCACGATAACTGCCAAAATTTCAACCTTCGTCAACTTTAACTCGACCGAAATGGTCGAAAAACGCAATTGTAAGCTAAAACTCTTACATTCTACTAATATTCAATCATTTACCTTCATTTTGCAATAAATTGGAAGTCTCTAGCACAATATTTCGATTTATGGTGAATTTTTTAAAAAACATTTTCCTTACGTCATGCGTAACTCGGCGAACATCTCAGAAATTCTTTAAATCACGTTGTCGTAATGTTTGCACCGTTTTATATTAGTCGTTACATAAACTTTTATATATGAAAATGTGTGCAATTTCATGTACAATACAACAAAAAATAACTCATGGTTGTAGCTTTTATCAGTTTTGAAATATTTTCATATAAATCATGATAAATAGAAAAAATTCGACTTTCGGTCAACTTTAACGCGACCGAAATGGTCGAAAAACTGAAATTGTAAACTAAAACACTTACAGTCTAGTAATATTCAATCAATTAGCTTCATTTTTCAACAAATGGGAAGTCTCTAGCACAATATTTCGATTTATGGTGAATTTTTGAAAAAAATTTTTAGGTCCAGCAAAATATGAATTCATGCATCATTTTGTGATAATATTTTCTGTGTTGCTTTGATCGTTTTACAATTTGTTATATACCAAAATCATCGCAATTTAGTGTACAATACAAAGAAAAAAAATATAACCCGTTAGCTTTAACCATTTTGCTCACAGCGCGATTTGTATAAAATTATATATGAAAAATTTTTTTTGCGCTGTCATATATTTCAATTTTATATATGATAATATTTTTTTTCATTTCTGATGGTTGCATACTAAACTTCAGGCAATGACAAAAACAAGGAGCCAAAAATGAACTCTTAATCTTAAAAACTAAGCGTGCTGTGATTTTTTGAAAAAAACTTTTTTTCCGCTTTGGCGCTAACTCCCGAACGCCGCCAGCATACGGGAGACGTTTTTGTAAATAGAGGCTCGGCGTTTAAGGGTTAAGTAGAATAGGACTGATATATTTTTACATTATACCCTTATTTGGTATGGATAAAAGATCGACAAGGAAATACACTGCTAAATTTAAGCTGCAAGTTGTAGCTGAAGCTGAGAAACAATGTTCAAGCTGCTAATGACTATAAATTATCATACATCGGCAACATGGATGAAACTCGACCGTAATGAAAATTGGAGGGAAAGTATTTTAATCAAAACTACTGGGCATGAAAGAACACATAATACTGCTATTTTCATGCCGATAACCAATAAATACGTAAAGCTCGTATTATATGGTGAAATCAAATGAAAATAGTGAACGGAATCTTGAATATTTTTTGTTTACACAAAACAAACGTGTCCCCAAACAGCCAACATCATCTATTGCTGAAAAAAATAGCTAAATTAATTATCATGAGACATATTTAAGTTATATTTCAACTTAAAAACACTTTGTATAACGAAAAATAACCTTGCCCCAAATAAATAACGTATCTAGAGATTCATTTACGCTAACTAGAAGCAAGAAAAGAGATCTGAACTGAGTTAATTCAGTGAAATAAACTTACCTCTTAATCGATTTCCAAACCAAAACATTGATCGCTATGATCGCAATTTATAATAAAAAAGCAATATAAGAATATATACAATATTATTGTATACAGTGAATTAATGCATAACATTTTAAAAGATCCAAGGAAAAGATGCATATTCGTTACGTTGATGTTTGTATAATACAATATTATGTGAATACAGAGTACAGTATAATGTAGGCTAGGCTACCATATATGTATACAACATACCACAGTGTAGCTTAAATTCTTGTTTCTTATTCAATTTCTCTTTGTATTGGATTATCATAAGTCACTCTGCATGAACCTCCAAAATTAGCTGATATTAATAATTACTATAATGTGCATTAGAGTATACTTTATAGTGTAGGCTAGGCTACCATATACGCATACATGGTGCTAGAATACCCTAGTGTAGGATAGGCTATACTGTATTCCAGATATGTTTTTTTCAACAAACGATGGGTTTTTTGGAACCTAACCCCATTGTAAGTAGGATAAAACCTGTATGAGCATTTTTAGTTTTTTGTGTATTTGAACTATCAAAATAGGCAGTTCTAAGTGTTTTTAGAAGGGTTCTAAGTATTCGTGGGTTTTAGCTATTGGCGGAGGGTTGTGCTATGCATCCCCCGCGAATATGGGGACTTGCTGTATACTAAGGCTTCCCCACACAAGATTCTGCAAACCTCCATGAACAAACTTTTTCTGTTTTCTGTATGCCATTCTGACAACTTTCTCTCTTTTCTACTGTTTTCTGTAAGCCATTCTGACAACTTTTTCTCTTTTCCATGTCATTCAAACAAAAAAATTTGCTGAAACTATTCAATTCCTGTGTAAACCAGCTAAAACCTTTGACACTGACAGATATGAATCTCTATGCAACATCTTCTTATGTGATTTCCTTGCTATATCATTATTATTCTAAGAATGTTACAGCCTAACCATTACATAGCCTCAAATAAAGTTCTTATAAAGCAGGCTGAAACAAATACTAAAATGTTCTATACCGAAAAGTTGAATGTCTGGAAGGGTATGTTTTAATCCAACAAACAAATAACTGACAGTAAAAAAGAAAAGATCAATTTCTTCTATTCTATGGTCTGGTCAAATGATTTCAATAATAACTGCAAAATATTTAAAAAACCTCGAACAAACAGAATGAGAACTTCCAACCTTGTGTTTATGGGCTTCCCTGGCATTTTACCTATTATTTGAGTTACAAGGCCCTAGATTTTAAAGCAAAACACAAGAAGCTTTGACTAAAAGTTTTTTTCTTTAATTACTTATGCAAGTAGTAATCTTTTACTAGAAAGTAATACTTTCTTATTCCAAAGGCAATAAAAAAGAATTCTGGTAAAAAACTCCATGACTTCTTACATACCAAGAACCATCATGCACCCTATCTGACAGGTCTGCCTCACACTGCATGAAAACTGGCCTCTATGCTATACTCATTGCAGAAGAAGAATCCACAAAAGAATGCTTCTTAAGACTGTCAGAACAGTATATAGAAATCATTTGCAAGAAGGGTTTGGACCAAATGTCATATATTATGAGAATGAAAGGTGAAATAAATGATGTACTCTTCTAATTTTGCATCCAGTATCTTCATCAACAATGACCAAAACTCATACAAACATCATATTTTAAACCATATTCATCTTTCACCACTCCATTTGAAATACACCCAACATTCCAATTTAAGGAAGAACCTGCCATTGACATAGTGAACAGGGTACTCACTCATATATCAAAATCAACTTGTTTGCGAGAAGAAACAAAATTTCTTAAGTAATGTACTTTTCATTCAGATGATGACTGTGGTAAGTGTGAATTTATGCTATGTATATATATTGACTCTCAGCTGTCCTTGACATTTAAGCTTCCCATCATCAATGTAAAGCCCTCTGTTAATGTTTGATACTATAAAAATAAAATGCCCAACTGGGATTATACATTGTTACCACATAAAGAACTTGCAAGGATTTTTTCATATTTTATACCATTTTTATCATATTTTATACCACAGTATGAGAGAGAGAGAGAGAGAGAGAGAGAGAGAGAGAGAGAGAGAGAGAGAGAGAGAGAGAGAGAGAGAGAGAGAGAGAGAGAGAGAGAAACTACTCCAGTGTAAAGAATCTCTTAAGAAAACCTAAAGCACGGTATCTACACAACAGAAAAATCGAGTGGCTCATTCCAAATTCATCTAGCATAATTACTAAACCATTTGTGTGTCTTTTTAGAAAGCCCGAGTTCTCCACAGCATATAATACCACTTCTCACAGACTTTCTTATGCCATTAAAAATGCACAATATTAATACAAAATTAATAACCTAATCAGATGCCTTTACAGTCTGTAGAAATGGACATCAAAATCTACCAGAGCAGAAACAATTAACTTACCAGTAAAATGCAATACTTATGTGACATTTCAAAATACCCAAATAGTTTTCATGCAATTTTTCTTTGACAAAGAAGATTTTACTCTCTTGACAATACTAAAATCAATACAATTACCTCATAAAGAACAAGTGTTCTATACACTATAAAATACGAAAGTGATGTGATGAAAAACTGTGCTAGAGGAAATACACAAATAAATCAACACCTTACCTTTACATGCTGTCTCAGCAAGGTTGACGTAGGAAACACTTTGTTGCACTTCAAACATGGAACACGCCCTTTCATGTGAGTATATCTTAAATGTTCCTTTAGAGAGCCCCTAATTTTGAAGCGTGTTCCACACATGGTGCATTCCCATGGCATAAAGTCTTTATGTGAATCACAATGCACTAAAAAATCTGCCTTGCGTGCTATGATTTCACCACATGTTTTGCACTTGTGTTGTCCGTCAATTTGGTACTCCTCTAAAAGCTCTTGAACCTGTAAATAAAATGGCACATTACAGTTGTAGCTTTATGATGAATCATTTGACATATGCAGCACAGCTACTTACAAACTGAATATCAAAAGTTACCTTCAATATTTCCTGCAACTAAGTGGCAAAGCAGTTTTTAGTATTACTGTAATAATCTATAAAATCCTCCTTCCCTGATAATTCCTACATCTTTCAAACTTTCCCTATTCAACAAGCAGGAAGGCAGTTTTTTTTTTTTTAAATACAGTACAGGAAAAGATTTTTCTTTTCTACTTATACAGCACCAAACACACCTTAGCCAACCTTGGCTCCTCAGCTTACAAAAACATGTAGTAAATAAACAGAAGCCTCTTGACCAATTAAAAGAACTATGAATGAACCATTTTCTCAGTTTCATAAACACAAGCCTCTCATTTTACCAATGTTGTTCTGGTCAAACCAATGCCATGTGGTCAAACCAATGCCATGTTTGTAGATAATAATCATCAATAGGCAAACTAAGTCAGGCAAACCCCAAGACTGAATATATCACCTATCTGCTGTAGACCTTGATGGAAAATAGTTTTCATGGTCAAATTATGTCAAGACAATTTATGTACAGGCTCATAGAGGAACAATACCAGGTTCCTCAACTCCTTCAAAATCCCATCTTGGATGATTCACTAAGGCCTCAAGTCTTAGAAGTCTGGACACATGTCTGGAGGCACAGCTATTGCTTGAGGAGTGATCAAGGTCGCAGCCACGACACTTAAAACTACTACGAACCCTGGTGTGTCCAAAACCCTCTCATAATATATACTGTATTACTGATACTGTACTGTAGTTCTTGTCCTACTAAAGGATTTATGTGGTATGATATTCGAAAATTATTTAAATTTGGTGGTATCAAAACTGTTACCATAATGAACTGCGTATATATTCACAATACAGTATAGTACACGAGCAAAAAGATGAATGTTTGTAACATGGAGTAAAGCTCAGAAACAAAGACTAAAGAGCCACTGCAAAGACAATACAATACTTACAATATGAAGCTAAACTATTTTTACATGTTTTCATATGAGCAGAGGACTGTGGGAATGGTTACTCATGATTGTATCTACATTTCGTATGCAAAACACAGTAATAGTGTTTTACTGTATAACCTTAAGTACTGTATTACTAACAGCAGTCGCTAATAATTCCAAAGTAATCTGATGTGTTTAAAGTTTAGTTTATTGGTACTGCATCACCAATTATTACTGTCATAAAGTATTATTATTCACATCCTAAACTCTCATAAGACTGGCCCAATGGATTTATTCTTGATGATATATATGAATCGTATTTAATGTATCACAACCCCTTAAAAACTTCACAATTAGATAAAATGAAAATGCTGATGATTCCGACAAACTTTCTTTCAAAGATTTGTTCCCAATACTTAACGTACATCGCTGGTTGTGCACTGGTCAATCACTAAAGATATGTTTGACTGTCAGAGTTGATCTGCATTCTCTACATTCAAGGATTGGGTCAGATGAGTGTGACCAATTCCTGCTAGCAGGAGCAGGCATATTTGTTCACAGCAACAGCAGCTTTGGCTGCCTTATCAGCAGCCTCATTTTCTTTAATGCTTACATGGACAGGGAACCAACATATTTCAGTATTTATACCAGCTTCACATCTGTGGAATGACAACCTAATTTGTTTAACATAAGGATTTTTAAGGCAATAGCTCTGAGGGGATTCTAAAGCACTCTCAGTTACCAAAAACAATAAATTTCTGTGGCGGCATGTTTTAATAATTTCAACTACTAACCATATTGTAGACGATTCTATTATGAAAACAGATGCATTATTGGGTAATGAAAACAGATAAGTTTCAGCAGAAGATTTAACAACAAATTCTACACCATGGTTAGATTCAGATCTGTGTATGGAGTGCATCATGTGAGCCTTTCTATCTTGTATATGATGGTGAATGACAGTTAATGAAAATGTCCTTAACTGAAAGCTCCATATAGTTGGTGTTGCTCTCCTGAATCTTTACTGCACTTCTTCATACAGTTACCAAGCCTTGATGTAAAGAGAGAGGAGGTTCACCACTTTCTAACTATATAGACTTGCTTGGGGAGGACTTGCAAGCTCCTGTGCAGATTGTAAATCCACTGCAATATGGATCTAAGCTTTTCAACGCCGAGTTAATTCTAAATCATATACAGTACTTCGCTTACAGCATCACCAGAACCATCAATTGTTAACCAATAGCAGGCCAAAAGATCTATTACTGCAAAACCATCAATTGTTAACCAACAAGCAGGCCAAAAGATCTATTACTGCAAAACCATCAATTGTTAACCAACAAGCAAACCAAAAGATCTATTACTGACAACCAAAAAGTAATTACAGATTTCTTTTATTCGTAGGGGGTGGCACTCTTAATCCTTGTGACATTTACAATCTTGCGACGTATAATTCTAAGAAAAAATCCTAGAGATTATGGACAGTTGAAAGTATCTCAGCCTGATCTTGAGAGAAAACAGTGTGTGTTAAGTTGTTAAGTTAGAGTCAGTCTGTATTAGCAGCAGTATAAAGGAAAGAATACCTCTAAATTTGCTAAAAGTACATATTATCTTACAGTATTCACGCCTTTGTCCAGTCACCTGC
This sequence comes from Macrobrachium rosenbergii, assembly GCF_040412425.1. Lineage (NCBI taxonomy): Eukaryota > Metazoa > Arthropoda > Malacostraca > Decapoda > Palaemonidae > Macrobrachium > Macrobrachium rosenbergii. The sequence goes on along the minus strand of NC_089753.1, from coordinate 45,742,875 downwards.
CTACCCTACATAATTTCTTTATAATTTAGTAATTCTAAGCAAACACGATTTAATTTCTTATTTTGTTTGGGTATTTTTAAGTTACTGATATTTTTAATTTACTGAGACAATCAACAAATTTAGGGTAGTGAAAAATAAATGTAACTGGGGTTAATGAGATGAAAACTGTTCTGTTACACTGTACAGAGCTAATGTGAAAATCTTTTTGCTGCCATGTGTAGAATCCCTTTAGTAAATTAAGTTTACTTAATAAATTGCATTCTTTGAAAAAATATCTTTCATTACTTAAAAGCGCAAGAGACTCAGCATTGGTGGAGAAAACAATGAGTGAAAATACTAAGTCACTTACTTCTAACTGGAAAAGTAAAAGTGATTAATGAAAATGTCTCTTTGATCAAACATTCTTCTGGTGATACAATTGCTTGCTAGAATTTTCACTGCAGGTGGCATAGTTAACCAGTCACAATTCGCTATGCGTGGTAGCTGATTGCATTCAGTCTGTAATCTGACTGATTTAAACACTTCAATATGAACTAAATCAATAATCTTCAATGTTGATTAAAGAAATATCATGATAACCAAGAATATGGATTATACGTAATCTCTTGGAGACAGGCTCCTGCAAGTTCTGCCCCTTTACAAGTTCCACCCTTGTTCCAATTTGTAAAGCTACTCGCCAAAGACTTCTCAGTGGATATTACTGGGTGAAGATTCTCAAATGGGAGCACTTAACTAATAACCACTGCTCTGTGATGCCAGAGAGATATTTTGGTCATACTGTAGTGGAGTCCGAAGACCATACTCGCAAGCAAGTCTGTAATTACCAAGGCAGGTACATGATGCTGATTTCACTTTTTGAAAATGTTCAGTATTTTTACCAAATGTTTACATGTCTCCTTTGATCTGTCAATATGCATTAATCTTGTTGGTGTGTTGGAGGTTATAACTCCCAGGTCTTTTACTCAGTGCTTTATTGTAATAAGTTTCTAGTAGAAATCAAAATTTTGAGATTTCTTATGCAAGTGTGAGTTCAAATATAAACCCATTGAAGCATGCCTTGTTCCTTGTGTCCAAGGGAAGACTACATCATTACATAGTTCAATTTCAAACTGTTTGCAGTTTTCTCATGAGTATAAGAAGACCGAGACTGGAATCATCAGATTACAGATCTCCTCCAGGATCAAATATGTACCATTATTTGAGCTTACTGCATAGCATAGCATGATCAACTTGATCAAAAGACTAGGCCAAATACATAAGTAAAATTCTGTAGTATCAATTTCACTACTTTTTTTTTTTATTATTATCAACTTTATTGATTAGCTGTAAACAACCTCCATGTGTAAAGCCATGATGGTTGGTGGGGAAAAGATCAATACTGTATAAGGTGTTTGGCAACTGCTTCCTTGTTAATTTACTTAAAAAATTTTAATAGGGCGAGATATTAGTGATACAGGACTATTATGATACCAGGTGACAGCTCTTGTCATTAAGCTTTAAAATTGGGCACATGATGGTGTGTTTGAAGAATCTTGCAATGTCACTATTTGTCAGGGATTCATAACATAAAAGGTAGATGGGTTTCTATTACAATTTTTTTTTTTTATAATTTTGATATCATAGCAAGTAAGCTTTCTGGTCCTGCTCCCGAGTTATTTAAGAGTGTTTCTTTCCTTTTTTATCATTTCTTCCATGGTCTTATTTTTTTCGGGTGCCAGGAGATTGTTGCCAATTGGTTGAAAAATATGGCTGGATTGTCTGACTCATGGTTCAGGTGTGGGGCTTAAGATGCAGATGAGCACTTCATTGTTAGGCATTTGTTCATTTCTTCTTGTGAAGTAATGAGCCATTTATTGTGAAGGGGTCAATTCCACTCTCCATTTTTTGATGTTGGCTTGCAAATGAAAATTTTTTTTTTAGTTATTTCTTATATCTTCTACCACCCTGTTTTCACAAGCTTGTTTTTCTGGATTTAGTAAATTTGTTACACTTGCTACATCTACAGTATTTCGGCACATATTCTTTCTAAGGGTATAGCTTGAGTTTGGTAGTGTCAATCTTAAAAAATCTCAATTACTTTCTTCTCTAACAAAATACTACCTGCCAGTCCTGGGACTGGATAGTCTGTCCCAAATGTAGGATAAACTTTTGACACACTGATCAGAAGGATTTTAATACTGAAAAGCAATAAGGATGATGGCAAAGCATTTCAGATTGTGCCATGAATATTTAGTCATTTAGCATGTCACTTTGCAATGGGACACTTTCTCCTACTCTCAATATTGCATTTGAACATAAAATAAAAGATTTGTTTTATAGTACAGTATATGGATGTGGCAAAGTGTGACAATTACTGATATTATACTGTTTAAGATGATGTTTTTGAAATACCCCTAAAATAGTAGCCTCATTGGATATCCAATAAACTACTAAGTTGTGGAGGGGATTTACTAATAAGATGGCAAAGTCTAATTTGATTGTGTACATGATTTGCCAGAAATCAGCATTTGATGTCTCAAGTGCTTGATAATGTGATGTAGAGATGTTGCTAAGATAAGATAACTAGTCCTTTTTGTCCATCAACATGATTTGATGTGAAAAACTTTTCATAAAAATCCAGCTACTTTTGCTCTTTTACTCAGGTGACTAAGTAAAAGCACAAAAATATAATTTTCTCTTCTATAACACTCTTTAACCAGTGCTTTTTGCTTTCCATGTTGGGAAATAAAAAGGTATGAGAGAGTTGTTCCTGGATGCAATTATCATCATCAATAGATACATGGGTGGTACTGAAGTGGGTGAGGGCTCAGATAAGGTTAGCTGGGGAGAGAGGGAGGGTTAGGATTTATTTACAGATGAAAATATGACATTTTAAAAGTAATTTGAATTTTTCCTGACATACAAGCCTGTTTAACTAAAAACAAGGTGGCTAGAGGTGGGCCATTTATGTAAAGACCTCAGGTTTGTATGTTATGAAAAATAAAAATTTGTCATTTGTTCCTACATGTATACAAACCTTAGGTCTTTAGATATGGGGGATACTTCTTGGTGGAAGGATTCTGAGCAAATCTCAGAACTGACTTGTAGTTCGCCTCACCTGAGGCCTCAATTACTGGACATGTAAGAGCATAAGAGCAAAGGAAGGAGACTCATGCCTTTGATCTGTTGAATATGTGTGATGTTCAACTGCCAGACTTCTGGGCCTTTCGAATTAATGGAATGTAGCATCACTGATTCGAAGAAAGGCTTGGATGAACCCATTTTATCAGGGACAATAAAGCTGAAGATAACCAACGGGTTTGTTTATTGTCAGTCCCTCTCTACCCTTGCTAGAAAGGGGGTAGGACTTCCATCTATTAATGCAAATTGAGCTAGATTATAGATAGGATACTCAGTCATCTAGAACACCTGCATGCATGCCCATCCAGCACGTGACAGCTTGCTAACCATCCCTCTGCCCACTGGGAGAGGAAGGGTATAAAAGAGAAAGGTAGGAGGCCAGTCCCACGCACACCCTCTCTTTTGCAGCCATACACTTTAAGTGAAATGCCACCTGTCCCCAAGGGGAGCTAGGTGAACTACATGACTGCTGAGCAGCAAGCAGCGTCCCGAAGGTAAAAGGGGAGGTGAATGAGGTTTGTTGTGACCACATTCCTGTCCTTAGTACCTGCCCAACAGGATCTTCCTGAATGTGAGGGGTAGACCAATGCCCCTGACCTTGTAAAATCTTGCCCGGAACGTACTGTCGTCCACCATGTTAGCTGTGGAGTATACGCCTACTCGATCATCACACGAAGTTAAAAGAAATGGTGTTCTTGGATACCAATTCTTGGGTGAGCCGGGAATAACAATGAGTCATTGGCACTCAGGACTTAAAGGCCAAGTCCTCTAAGTGGGAACGCAGGTGGCCTGCAGTCACCTGGTAGCCACCAGGATCCTTGATCATACCCTGTTTATCATCCGGCAAATCAGACAGAACGGCGGAAGGCATAAGCTTTAAGACTATACCATGGATGCGAAAGATGTCTCATAGACCCCCAACAACATCTGTTGTTCCCAGTCAGTCACCCATCCAATTACTGGCCAGACCCAATGTTGCTTAACTTAGCTGATTGGATGAGAAGCGGTGCTTCCAATGTGGTATGGCTGTTGGCTGTTTATATCCATGGTCTGGAAAGACAGAGCAGAACAGTTACAGCTTCGGTGTCCCGAGATTGAAGGTCGAACAATCTTCCGAAATGTTGGTGTCGAGACCAACTTGTCTGTCATTACATCCATCTTGCCTGAACGTGTCAGGTTGACCACTGTGCTGAGTGTGCTTCTGCGCACCTGTGAACCTGCACCGTCAATCTGAGGAGATGAAAGGATGCCAGCCCCTGTTCTTGTTGACTATGGAACTTCCTTGGTATCGTTGCTTATCACACCATGGAGCGCCTATCCTCGGATCCTGAGGCTTTTGAAGAGGTAAGAGGTTCCAGGATATTGAAGTGCAGGTTAGGTTGGGCTAGGCTAGGTTAGTTAGGCTAGGTTAGGTTGGGTTACTTACCCAACCTAACCTACTGAAGTGCAGGTGACTGCCATTCTGGTTGATGCCTTGAGGCATGAAGTATCTCCAGAGGGGAAGCGTGTAACGACAATAAAAGAGATACCTCTAGTCTACCCATTAAGCTCAGTCCTGTCTCTCTTTCTCTGAGAGAGGAAGGGGAGGAACGAAGAGTCCCTTGTTGAAGACCAGGACCCCTTCAATTTGAACAGAAGGGAACAAAGAAGCCACCAGTGAGGAACTGGCCTCCCTGGTGATGACAGGTGACCATGAACAGCTTGCAACTGCTGGGCTGGTTGCCCCTGCCGAGACAAGGACAAACTCGCTGCTGTATCGGTTAGTCTTGCAGATACTTATTCTTGCTTGTGTGAGAGTTCGGACTTCTCAAGTCCATGCAACTCTAAGGCTGCAGGGAAGGGGATATTTGATTATTACACAATATAATGTAGATATAATGGCAACCACTGTACTGATACATTACTTGTATTTAACAAACTTTTCATGATAATATGCTGAGTTGCTATTTTCATAATACTCTCCTTCCTACATATCACAAATGGTGGAAATGCACCTCTATTATAAATAGGGCATTAGCCCAGTTCCATATTGCTGATCCATACCAGCAAACTCCTTTCCTTAATTATTATTATTGTTAGGAAGTTTAACCACACCAAAAAACACTTTGGGGCTTGTCTGAAGGGTTTGTATTATTTAATAAATTGTAGTTCTTTACATACCTGATAACTAGTTTAGACATAAACCTTGCAAAGTTTCCAAACTTAATTCCCAAACTTCCCACATTTTATGTTTATTGTCCTTTCTTTAAAATCTGGCACATACATGACTGGTGCAGAGAGAGAGAGAGAGAGAGAGAGAGAGAGAGAGAGAGAGAGAGAGAGAGAGAGAGAGAGAGAGAGAGAGAGAGAGAGATACATGCATTTACAAATTAATTCTTCCTTTTTGATTTGCAGTTTTATGGCACTGTAATAATCTGATGAAAAAGTATAATACAGTGCACACAAAACAAAACTATACTTCACCACAGTTTTGGGGAAGTTCAATAATAGTGCTCATTACATTGTATTAAAGAAATCTGAGGCTTAGCATAAACTCTTATTTGCACTGCTTGCTTTCTTTTACTTTTCATACATTATCTTTGGTCTCCTCATCCCTAGCTGCTTAAGTTGCTCAACTCTGCTATGCTACAAATTTCACAGTAATCCAGAACAAGCCATTCACGTGGTGTCCATGAGTCTAGAAATGTGGCTTAGTGGCTGTGTTGAATTTGAGTCCTCAAAGGTAATAACAATAAGTACAGTATATGGTAATAATAACCATTCTTATCTTAGAATTAAGATTTCATCATGCCAGGATATAAAATTTAGGCCAAAGGCCAAGCGCTAGGACTTATGAGGTCATTCGGTGATGAAAATAATGTCGAAACAATTGTTAGGAGAGAGTGGAAAATAAGATGGAAGAAAGAATATGAATGGAGGTACCGTATAGTAAATAGGAATGAAAGGAGTTACAGCTGGGGGCCAAATGGATACGGCAAAAATCCTGAAGCTATGCAAGAATGAGATGCACTGATGGCACTAACCAAGATTTCATAATGTTAATGTCAATTCATGTCTTGAAGTCAGATGGACAGTAGGATTTCAAAGAGCAATACAGGTATTACATGTAAAGAAGTGACTGCCAAAACTACAGCAAAAATTCTTTAATCAAATTCACCACTTAAAGAAAAGAACTACTGGCACTGGCAATGTATTATTTTTACCTTTTTTCCTAAGCCAAGAGGAAAATTACCTTTATATGCCTTCAATTTCTTTCATATAAAGATTCTGCCAATACCATGGATTAAAGAGGGTAAATACTATATCAAAGCATGCCAGAAAGAATCTCAAAATCTTCAAGACCACAGATGCTGAAATGCAGAATGACTGTCATGATGTGAAGTAAAGACATCAAATAAAATGGTCTCACTGTTGCTATATCAAAGAAGGCGTGCTTAAAATAACAGATACAGACCGATTTGATAGTATGGGGAAATAAAAGAAAAATTAAAAATATAGCAAAAGAACCCCCAGAAACTGCCAAATGGAGTACGAAGAAAAAGGGGCAGCAAATACTGTATGGCATCAAACTGGACAGGGAAACCACAAAAAATATATTGACAAAGGGACACATGGTGGAACCAAGATGTACAAAAGGCAAATCAAAAGAGAAGAGATTTCAAGCTTTGGCAGAGAAACATACATGAAAGCAGTCAAACGTTCACAAAAAGTGGGAGGTTCGAGGCAAGTAGCAAGGGTAAAGATAATGATTTGGGAAGAATGAAATCAGTCTCAATACTACAAAGGGTAAAGATAATGATTTGGGAAGAATGAAATCAGTCTCAATACTACAAAGGGATGAAAGAAAATATTCAGGATACTGAAGTGGAAAAGATGTGAAAAGAACAATGATTTGAACGGGTGGATGTTGGTATGAAAAGTACGACTAATAAAAAACGTTAGTAATATAAGAAGTCACAAGGGAATGAGAAAGGATGGCCCATGGAATGGGCAGAATCTGAGTTGTACAAATGTTTATAAGACTGAGGATGGAAAACTAAAAACATTGTTGATGGAGATAAAAAAGGAAAAAGGAAAAAGTTGTCACAAAATGGTCATACAAATAATATAAGAGGTGTTGGGGGATTGGGGAATCTGTCTGCCAGAGGTAACAAATACAGTACAAGAGATACTCAAGATTGCAAAATATAGAAGAGGAGAAATTGAGGAAAGAGAGAAGAGGAACAACATAATGCGGGGGCCTAGATTTACAGCTTGAATGTAGTGGAAAGATCAAATTGCAAATGAAGCTGCGGAGAGATGTCGAGTCTGGTGGTCAGAAAATCAGCCGAGATGGTTTAGACATATAATGAGAAAGAATGAGGAATAATTAGTGAGAAACTTGGCATACACTTAAGTAGCAGGATGAACTCAAAAAGGAGGGCCCAGAAATCATGGAAAAAAGGCATATATATCTGATGACCTACAATAAATGAGAATTCTGGCAAATGGTACACAAGACAGAACAACTGACAACCTCTCAAAGTACTGTAATGCTAACTCTTCCCTTAATATGACAGATGTCATATCTGAGTATTCTTTAAGTTTCAAGTCATTTTTGCCTCTGCAAAATCTCACTCAACAACCATCATTATAGAATAAGAGACAGTATCTGAATAGCTCATTTAACCAAGAAGCATATACTCTATCACTGTCAGGCCAAGTTTGAAAAGAAGATAAATAATTCTGCTGGTATCTCTAAGGGCTCATTTTGTTATATGTTCAGCTTCACAATATGACACAGCCACTTATCCAACAAGTTTTTTCATTTGTTTCCCATCCAGTTTATACTGATTCAAGCCCTCTCATGAATGGCCACATTATAATGAAGAGTCTTAGAAATAGGCCACATCATAATGAAGTGTCTTAGAAATAGGCCACATCATAATGAAGTGTCTTAGAAATGTTCAAAAGATAAAGCAGCAGAATAGATAAAATGGAAAATCCTTATAAGCAATGAATGTACAGGTAAGTTTGTAATCTGACACCTACCCCTTTAAAAAGGAATTTCCTAATGAACCATACCAAACTTATGTTTATAAATCAGAATTGGAACCAGTGTAAAGCAAGGATTTGCAACTCTCAATATAAAGCAATTAAAAGGTTTCTACATATGATCAGAACTTACAATAACTGACATTTACCCAATTAAATTTACAAATAACAAAAATGAAGTTTTCATAATAAAACTAACATCGTAATACTTGCCTGAACACCTGAATTAGCACTGGTCAGTGCCCAGGGATAATTCAGGTGTTCAGGAGTGTACTGCAATATACAGTATGCAT
>NC_089753.1:45706928-45729428 GCF_040412425.1 Macrobrachium rosenbergii | reverse complement strand
TGGGGTGTATGCAGGTGTGAGTGGAGATGGTGATGCATGCAAAGAAGGAAGCAAACCTTGTTTCTCTCCCCAACCCATACGTTCAAGAGCCATGAGAGGGCTATCAGGAGCACCAACGCCACCTGCCCTAGTGTTATTGGGAGGACCCAAGTTGGATGTAAGAGCTGATGGGACTGATGAGGCTGTAGATGTAAGACTCTGGGTGAGATGACCTCCAGCACCATGCTGCAAACTGTACATACTTATAGGCGCTTCATGGACTGCATGAACAGACTTCATGTGGGCAAGGCATTCGCTCATTAGTCGAAAGACTTGACCACATACCTGACATCGCCGCATTTTATCTAGATCCTTCTTTGACTCTATCATATCTACAGGTGGACTTGGAGTTGCTCCAGTAGCTGTCAGACCACTAGGGAGGTTGTGAGGGCCAGGGGACGGTGGAGTTGAAGTAACAGGAGACAACAATGATGATGAGCTCCCATGGCCAACTCCTATACCAGAGGTTAACGGAGAAGGACTACCTTGATTACCACTGAATTTACCCTTTGAAAACATGGAACCTGTCAATCCTAAATCAGTTGTAGGGGCTTGTAACCCACCCAGGGAGGGTGGTGTGATACCAGATGCCCCAGCAAGTTCTGATGAATATCCAAGATTGGAACCAAGCCCTGACCCCAAGCCATATTTAGTATAGCCATACTGATAACCCAAGCCATACTGCTGGTAGTACATTGAACTGTTGTTGATTGGTGGTGCAGAGTAGCTTCCCATGCCTGAAGAATACCCTGGAGGGACAGCTGTTGGTTTGCCATAGTAAGGGCTGGATACTTGACTCAGGTCTCCTGGATACCCATTGTAATATGGGAGGGCAGCTGGGGGAGGCACATAGCCAGGGTACGGCCCTGGATACCCTCCGGACCCACCAAAACTGTTGTGCATTGAGTTCATTTTCTTTTACACCTGGCATACATCACGAATGTTCTAATGAAACTGTCTAAACTCTTGCAAAAACTTACTTCAACATTTTGCCTGTTTCCAGCAATATAGTGTACTACTAATTATCATATTCTAAACCTGTCTTTTTATTATCAGAGTATCATCCTTTGAGAATATCCAAGAACTCATTAGTTGCTGGCTTACTGAAGACAGGATTCTTTAGCTTTGGTTTTATCTTTGAGTATTCTCAATCGCAGATCATTCACTGGTATGAGATTCACGTCACCGTACTCTCCAGTCAGTCAATCAGGCCATCATTCTGAAAAAGACAAAAATAATGAAATCACGGAGCAAATATGATGCTAGGCTCAGCCTTTAAAACCTCCCACTGCTCTTTTATTCCTTAAGTTTAAAAGGCATTGCAATATCTAAGAACAAATACAGTAAATTTAAATAAAACCTGAGTACATTTTCCACATTTAAGAATCAACCCATATATGAATTCAACTTCCATAAATATTTACAGAAGTATATAATGCAGTATTTAATTTCATTTTGATAATTTATAATTCAAGCATACAATTTTTTAAACAAAGTGTTCCTTTATTTGCTTAGAAAAGACCACTTCAGAGCCCAAACCTTGCAAAACTAAACTTCTGTAATGTTAAGAGAAAAATGGTCTGGATATCACTATCATAAGTCAATGTTGAATAACCAGGCTATTTTTTATTACTGCATGTGAATCAAACTGAATAGAATAACCATATTCTTCATATAATTAAAAAATATTCCTATATGATAACTTCTAGTCTAAGACAAATACAATCCATTAATAAGCATACAGTTTAGTCATTCAATAAACTCTTTTCATCTGCCAGGTTAGATTCGCAGCCCACACAAATTGCCAAATTTAAAAAATGTCTGCTATGCCTAACCTATGACAGCTTGTCACAGGCTTTGCTGCATGTAAAGTGTATACCTCTGCAAATGCTACCAATACTCTTAAGTAAATCATGACTTTCTTGTAATGTATGCATTTTATAACACGAGTTGCTAAGAGAGTATTGTATCTACTTACCATGTATAAATACATGATCCAGTACCTAAATAACTTCAATATTCTATACCATTCACAGCACTATTAAACACAAGCCTAAATTACCAAACTAGATACTAGGTCAACTGGAATGACAAAGTGAGTTGTAGCATCTACTTTTTTTTTCTGCCAAGAATGCTTTAGTGTAGAGTTTACTATTTGTCACCAGAACTACTTGGGTGAGGAAAACAAATCCCTGTAGCATATGCTGTATTCCCCTAAATCACTACATGCCCTGCCATCAGCAAACACTGAGAAGCGGGTTAAATCGTGAAACCATTTTCATAGTGCATACCAAACTTCTACAGAAACATTTTCCCTCAAGCATACACATAAAGTATCAAAATGAAACAAGCTGTTGGAAAGTATTAACTTTCCTGAGCAACGATAACCATGATCTAGACATCTAAAAAATCTGTTTGTTCACCTTCCACCAACCTCTCATGCCTGTGACCTTGAGAATGTGTTTATGCAAATCTTCCCAGGGTCAATGCCCTTACTTTACTGAGGTACCACACAGCAACAATCACTGGTAACAGGCGTTATGTTTCCTTTACTACATTGTAAGAACTACAGAGCAATCGAAAACAAGCTTGAATGTTATTTTAAAAGTATTATACCATGCCCTATGCTTTTTTTATTGTGTTGGGCATTGCATTTTTCTAAATTTTATTATCCATTTACATTCATATTTGGAATCAGGAACTGACTTTTTCTTTACACATGGAAAAGTTCTCTGTTGATGAAGTGTGCAAGATTTCCCTCCTCAGCTGGTTCTACAACTATGTAAAATCAACTGGAACACTGAAACAACTTTATGCTTCCCTGACATACACAACTACCATTTCTTGCCTGATTTTCTGCTTCAACCTAAACAGCAGGATAATGGTCTATAGTCACCTGGAAAGAAAAGTCACTACAAACTTTTGCAAAGCAACTCTTAACAAAAAAGCATTTTTATAAATTAATGTTCATGACCTTATAGATTACAAATATATACAGTACTGAATCAGGAGGATACTGAAGTATTTCTGAGCTTTAGAGCCAATGCTTCTCCTTTTGAATCCAATTGGTATCATTGGACCACAGAGGTCATTTTAATGTACAATATACTCATAACCTGTAAACATCAGGGAGATTTTGGATCGACAGTTCATACTTTACAGTAGGTCAACCAACAGTGGATCACAAAAACCTCAGTAAACACCAAATAGGGTAGAAAAGAACTGGTTATTTGGCAGCCACAAAAAGCCACAGTGAAAAGCAAAGAGAGGATTAAGATCTACAAGGTCCAGTACTTATCATCTAATCAGTAGCCAAAATCTGTTGATGATTAGTCAGCACTACATGACATGAGAAACCCTAGTCAGCACTACATGACATGAGAAACCCTATCTCCATGGAATTGTTCGTCAGAATAGAAAGATCATTACCACTCTGCTGACTGTGTAACTTCAACCAGATTAACTATATGACTTAACAGCTCATAGTAAATGATTAGAATGTACCTTAATCATGTCTGAGTAGTATACTAGAAGGTGTAACTTGGACTTTTTGACCTAAGACTAAAGATGCTTGGGACCTGAATACTACAGTACAGGGAAAATGGCAGCTCTCAAACCCCAAGAAGCAGCAACTTCCCAGTCAGCACACATCAAAAGAGGGAAAAACGTCTACAAATAAGTGGCTCCATTCATGATTCAGGAATGTTTTTATCATACTCAACGTATTCACCAGTTATGACTTTATTCTAAAATTACTGTCAGATTATGATTAAAACTACGGTTCAGCAGTACAATAGGAAAATACTACAAGCAAATAACTGTATAAATGTAATGCAGTCAAAAAACTTAAACATAAAAATTGCAATACAAAATTGCTTTTGTTTGTGTCAGTAAGTGAATATGTTTTCGATTGTGTCGGTAAGCATGACATTTTGCATTGTTTGATTAGTGACTGAGGCCTAAATTTATCATCCATACCCAATGATTCAGGAATAATCCGTGCTATTACATAATATAAATACCTGTACATTGGCAAAGTACTGCATATCTTAACTTCAGTTGAAAGTGTTGGCCTAGTTTATCAAGAGATTTAAAAAACAGATATTGACAGTTGTTTTGGATGTATTTTGTATAAAGCTGGCAAACAAAATTTGTGCTGCTCATAACTGAAAAATGTTTCAAGTTATTATATACAAGGAAAAAGAAAAGTATAATGTATTTACCATTTGCAATAAAAACTTAATTCTTCTGTTTATTAAACTTGCTTGAGACTGTGTCATATTACCCTGTCACCCATTTTCTTTCAAGGTAATGTTCTGAATTATATCAATACTGAAGGCATTAGCTTACCAATGACATATATACACAATAATTCTTTACAGTATGCTTCTGACAAATCCTAGGTGTCTGAACATACTATAAAATGTAAAAGTACAGGTATGCACTGCTTTATGTCCATCTACAGTAAACTATGGCGGTTCGCATTAATGTTTGGAGTACTCAGAAATCTGGACTTGAACTTTGTAAATTACATTTTTTTGCTAAAATAGTCATCACATATTGCTAATCGTTAGATGTAGCTCCATATCTGTTGAGTACCCATAACTGACTGTTTATTATTTATTAACATGCAATCACTAATTCCAAGTCGATTAACAGCTGCTGTTATTTTCGGCTAACAAGAAAGTAATGGTATACTGTATATTGCATGTTAAGTGGAAAAAACTGAAGGATTAGGACAAGCTATTTCGTTACATGGTACATTTACCAGTGTCAGAAATGTATTAATTACGATTACTTTTCAAAATTTTTGCCATATCTGATCTACCTGTTTTACTCTGCAGGCATTTTATGACCTTAATGATAGTACAATATTTCAATACTGTATTAGTATGTGTAAGAATTGTGGTTTTATACAATAATTATAAATATGAGTAGTTTATAGGGAGGAGAAGCAGAACTAGTCATTTGACCTTACAATTCTGACCTCATGCCACCCATGAACCTTAGGCTATATACTTTCCTGTCTAAATTGAACGTGGGAAGCTACACAACATGCTGAGCATTCACCAGAGGTCCTGGGACAATGTCCCTGAGGTACAGAGGTGGTGGTCTCGCAGCACTAAAACCCACCCCTCAAGAAAGTATTTGACACTTTGTCCTTGTGCCTGCTGGTGACAGTGAACAGTCTTCGACAGTCAGGCTCAAGATGCCACGTCAAACTCAGACAGTAAGGCAAAGCTCTCACTGGGCTCTACAGCTCTAACTTTGATCATAAGCTACAAATTCATGGTGAAAAGCGGTCAAGAAGCTCTAAAATCTCATGCCAAGAACTGACAACTGATGAGATTTCAATACAAATTCAGGAATGAACAAGAAAGTGAGATCCTCAACCTTCCATGTGCTGAACTTGGAACATCAAGCTTCTCTGTACACTTTGCTGATGTTAAGGCCATGAAAAAAAAAAAAAGTTCTGAACATAGGATATCTGTCTAGAGCTACTCAGGGACTTGTGGGACCTGAGTAAGTCTTCATAGAACAAGTCCCATCAGACTGCAAAAGCCTGACTTCATGGGGGAGTCTATTCAAAGTTTTTCATGAATATGGATGACTCAAATGAGAATAAGAGGTCCATGCCCTTCAGCCAGAACACCAGTTAAGTTCTGAGCCATAAGAAGTTTACCACAGAGACAGAGAGGAGCTTATTTTGATAAAGGTAGACAAAGAAGTGTGTGATTTCCTGGTACCACTGCAATGACAAACACTTGAAGGAACCCAATATCCCAAATGCAGTCCAGCAAGATAAGTCCCTCTTGCACCTCGCCACTGCCATGGGGGTTAGTTCCACTAAAAGGTTTAATACACTGAGATACAAATTACCTTGTGGCCAACAAGGGACCACCAGGGCCATTCCAAGTACTGAGGTGATCAGCACATAGTTGATTACCAAAGGGTTAGCTTGAACAGGGGAGGATGTACATGTCCAAATGGTCTTGTGGGTGCTGAAAGGAATCCTCCATCACAACATACAAGTCTGGGACAGGCAAGAACACTGCGAGCCTTCTGTTCAGCCAGGTGGCAAATATACTAATCACCTTTCTTCCCTATAACTCAAAAAGCCTTCCAGCCCTTGACAACCAAGCTGGTATGGCAGGACATCAGAGTATATTTGGCTAACAGCTTAACCTCATTATAATCCACCAACTAGTACATCTGCTTCATCTCCAGGCAAAGAAGAGAGGTATAGTTTCCCCTTGCTTGTTAACATAATGGAAGATAGGGATAACTTCTGACATTGCAAAAAAGCAATGAATTTAAAAAACAGGAACAGTGGTGGTGACTGGATTACGACCCTGCTCCTTACTTCAATTGATGAAATATGCTCACTTCCCCTAGTACTGATTGCTGTTTAAAGCTTGGCAAGGCCTTGCAACTGCCATAACAGAGACCTCCAAAATCAACCCTAAACTCCTGTAGTCAACACAGGAGTTTTGGATTGCACAAAAGAACTCAACACAAGGGTGTGTCCCAAAACTTTGTAGGTACCTGGCAAACCATGAGGCCTATTGATTGACCACTCCAACATAACCTATGAACTGTTCAAAGAGCTGCCACACTCCTGTGAATACCTGGAATAACCCTAAGGGCTAACAAACCACAACATGGTGTTCCAGACCACTAAGCAACTTATGTCCTCAAAATGAGTGCCCACTTTAAGCCCGAGGTATGTCACAGAATACATAGAATATAGAATTCAGGCCAAATGCCAAGCCCTGGGACCTATGAGGTCATTCAGCACTGAAATGGATACTGACAGTAAAAAGGTATGAAAGGTTTAACAGGAGGATTAACTCGCAGTTGCACTATGAAACAAATAAGAGAGGGTGGAACGTCTTAAGATAGAAGAAAGAATATAAATGGAGGTACAGTAAAAGGAATGAGAGGGACTGCAGCTAGGGGCTGAAGGGACGCTGCAAGGAACCTTAAGCAATTCTAACAGTGCACCGCATGAGGTGCACTGGCAGCACTAACTCCCTCCAGGGGAGGTATGTCACAGCCATGGTATTGCCAGACATTGCATCAATGGTCCTTCCCTCCAAGGATGGTGAGTAGACTTGAAAACAAAGTTCTCAGCTTCAGACCAATGCCCCGATGCTTGGGAAATACATATCCAAGGAAATAAAGCATTATAGTAAATGATTAATAAGGTTATCATAACATGAATTTGAACTGACAATATTCAATCTGAAAATACAGTACAGCTCCTCTTTCACATTCTCACATACACAGAATGCATTGTCGAGTGCTTAAAAACCATAAGCAGTCTGTACTGTATGAATAAAATTATGTAAACCTTAACATATAAAAAAATCCATAAAGTAGGAACTGCTTATGTTTCTGACTGTTGGAATTTTCTACAAAATGCATATAATTCTCTTATGCATACCTTTTACATTATTAATTATAATAAATTCTTATGGTGTTATCCCCACTTCAGAATATCCTGTCCTTTATTCTTTTTTATTTGTGAATTACCTTTACGTCTAATTTGACATTTTACTTTCATCTCACTTTTTCAAATTGTATCTCAGAAATATGCTAGTCAGCCATATGTAACGGTCACCAGAAGTCTAATACACTCATGCTGGAATAACATGGAATATAAATTTCTGGCCAAAGGCCCAGCACTAGGACCTATGAGGTCATTCAGCGCTGAAAGGGAAACTGAGGGTAAAAAGGTTTTCAAGATATAACAGGAGGATAACTTAGTTGCACCAAAAAACAACTGTTAGAAGAGGGTGGATAATATGAAAGAGAATATGAATGGAGGTACAGTACAGTAAAAGGGAATGAAAGGGGTTGCAGCTAGGGGCTGAAGGGGCGCTGCAAAGAACCTTAAGTAATGTCTACAGTGCATCATGAGAGGTGCACTGACGGCACTACCCCTCCACGGGAATACACTGTATGTTAGGATCAGTATACCTACCCACAGAAGTGGCATTTTTTATTCCTATTTCCCTATTCGTAGAACTTATCAACTTCAAAAGATTTAGGCTTCACTGAATAAATGCTAGGTTTGTTAGAGCAGGAAATTTCAACTCCACATCTGGTTAAACTACTAGTTTAACCTAGTTAGAATCATATTAGGAGGATAAACTTTTCCCACAAAGTAACAAAGTAACAATTGAATTAAAGCCCACACAATTAATTCCTAGTGCATAATACAGATAATGCATCCCAAACTATGATGCCAACCAAAAATCTGGTAAGGCAAGCAGGCTTTGGCATGAGGATAAATATGAATCATAACTTATTAGAACACCTAATATCTTTACATTTAAAACTATAATTAACCAAGAATACCTGTAGTTTTACAGTAACTACCATCATCCTATATATATAACACTCCCAACTTCTGAAATTGTCACCAATGCTATCACCAAATTTTTTCTTGCACAAACCAAAACCCTTTAATGTTCACGCAAGCAATTTACATTTTTGCAAAATTAATACTGTAGAAAGAAAACAGCAGCAGTCAAGCAATTTTGGAAAAAAAAAAAAAAAAAAAAAAAAAAAAACCTGTGGAAAGTAGATGATACAAATGAAGTATGCATATGGAGAACAAGCAGCAAGCACCACTAGGAACAATCAAAACCAGGTGGTGCAAAAGTTCCAAATGCAGTTCCATGCTCCTACTTTACTGTGCCAATATTTATCTGAGAGAGATGGATGGAGTGGAGGGCACTAATTTGTGATGAATAACACTATATAAAACTTAGTTTCACCATTGCAAACCCATTCTTCATAAAAGCATACAAGTTCAAGAAACAAGCTACCACTTATAGAGGTCCATTAAGAAGGAAAGAAGATTGCAGGAGCAGATCCTAAGGGAGCACTTCCACACTTGAAGATCTGCAGTGGAAGGATCTTCAGTGTGGGCACTCCCTAAAGCTTAATGCAGTGAATTCAGGTAAAAATGACCTCAGTCCCAGATGTCTGATAAATGAATATGAGGACGAATGAGACAAGTAGTGTAACACATTACCCAAGGTGAGGACATGGCAAGCCACAATGATAGGCCACAACATAAACAAATCCATAGCATTAACAGTGACAGAGAAACTGAACAGTTCTCAACAATGCCCTACAGATAGAACACCAACTAATGCATAAGTCTGGGCTGATCCTATAAGAGGTGCAAAATAATGAGCAGGAAAACGAGTACTGCTAGTTTATTCAGAATGCAGGCCGCTTATAAAGCAGCGTGCGGATGTCACACAGAGGAATACAACAGGATTCAGGTGACCCGAGGTCAATTACTCTCGGTATTAATTATAATGGAAAAATACAAGTAACATAAAAGGTAAGTTAACAAGAATTGACATAACATTCTAACATATGTGCAAAGAAAACAGATTCAAATGAATTAGTAACAGATACATATTTACACAGGAAAAATATGGCTAATTTTGCTTGACACCGCCTCCCGGCTGGGGAAAACATTCTTTACAAAAGGCTGATTTTGATAATTCAAATGCTATAACAGTCAAGGGCTAAACAAGCTCAGGGAACTTTTGTTACAGAGGATGCAACTATCTCCTGACCATGGAATGCGGGGCATGAAGAGCTAACAGGGTAGCCATTCTATATTTCAGAGTGAGTCAGGTTACCAACCAAGGGAAGCCAAACAAGCACCAACGACTAGAATGGGAAGCCTCATGAAGGGATTGCAGACACACATGAGCAGCTCAAGGTGATCCAAAATACAGCCCAAATGGTCTAAGAAAACATACACATCTGACAGACCCATAAGGACAACTAAATAGACGGTGAAGAACCAAGGTCAAGCCCTTACCTAGAGATCCATGGGAACTTTAGAAACAGCCTACTAGAGTGAAAAACCAGGAAGGCACTGATTGTTCCTTTCAATGAAGCTACACTCTAAAAGGGACTGGAGATAGGCAGCACGAGAATCTTCACATCCATGAGAGTGGCAAGTTATCCCCAACTTGAAGAAAGCTTCCAGGGATGAGACAGTGGTTTAGGGAATGAAACCATGGCTACTGTTCGAAGTCACAAATCCTGCAGTTATCAGTGAAGAATTTGTGGCAAAAAAAGTTGCAGGGAGTGAGAACAGCGATGGCAGCAAATCCTGGAGACTTTAATCACTGAAGCTAAACTTAATAATCCCACATGTGAATATGCAACAACTGGAGGTAAAGATGAAACTTGCTGAAACAAGACTTCTGCAGGGAAAGTCAGACAAGATACCTTTTAATGTTACTCTTAACCTCGGTAGGTGTAGAAACAACTCCCATTTTTAATTATTTTGTCTGAAGAAGTCTAGGCATGCCTTGACAGACATGTACAACACTACAAGGTTCAGAAATGTAATTCACAGCACAGTACAAAATCTGTGGAGACTATGGGTAAAAATACTAAATATCCTTAAGTACAAGATTTACTTCCCCCTTTTTCTTTTTGATTTTAAACAAGGTAATTACTGGTTGACAAAGACAGCAATCACTGTATAGTAAAATCCTAAGATAAATGAATAACAAGATCCACCTCCATCACCAACGATCTTTTTTCAATCGTGTTCCAATTTCCCTATAACTGGCTGAGGAGCAGTTAATCTGAGAAATACAGAAATACCAAGACGACGTCATAAAAAAGAGCATACATGTAGACGTGTCCTCAGTTGGAAATTTGGCAGAAAGTGCACAACAGAAAAGAGAACTCATTTCACATTCAACTCTCGTAACTCCTGTAAATCTGACCAAAACATTAATGATGATGTTTACATGTCTGTGCAAAGTTTCTATAACAAAGCAATTGCCAAACCATCAAAACTGATAGGATTCAGCAACACACTGCCACTATATTCTCAACATTTCAATCCAGTTTCCAATCTATACCGGGTTCATTACTGTTCTAACATATATATACTATAAATTCAAAGTAATTTGTATTTTTCCCATGATACAAATCTATGCTTTCATTCAAGCTGTTACCAGATATTCAGAAACTTTTATACAGCTACTTCTGTGAGTAGCTGTATAATTGTTGCAGTTTATCGGTCTTCGTTACAATAAATAATTAGAGAGACATGCAGATTCAATGGTGGTTAATCCAAAGTTGTCATACTGTTCTAACATATATATACTAAATTCAAAGTAATTTGTATTTTTCCCATGATACAAATCTATGCTTTCATTCAAGCTGTTACCAGATATTCAGAAACTTTTATACAGCTACTTCTGTGAGTAGCTGTATAATTGTTGCAGTTTATCGGTCTTCGTTACAATAAATAGAGAGAGATGCAGATTCAATGGTGGTTAATCCAAAGTTGTCATACTAGTAGAGAATATGAACCCCAGCCCTCTTTAAATGTTGAATACTCTGTTTGCAAATGTTCGATATCTAAATGATGCATTTTGTCCAATGATTTTGACTACATAATGTTCAATCTTGCATATCATGTACAAACGTTAAGCTAGAAATAACAACAAATGGACAGAGTCTGGAATCTATCCGCTTTTAAGGGAGATGATTGCAGAAACACTCTTTAACAACAACTCACATTTATTTCAAACGAACGCTTACTTATGTACCTCCGATTTTTATTTTAATTATAAGGTGCACTAAAATTGTTCTTTGGAGTAGAATCTTCATGAAATGCAACACGAGTCTCATATGCTCATTTCATAGTTTGTTTAATCTTAACTTTTTCCTTGTTTATTTTCTATTGTTTATTCTTTACTTGTTGACTTCTTTTCCCATGTTAGGTTGCTTTCTTTGTTGGAACCCTTGGGCTTGTACCACCCTTTTCCAAATATGGCTGGAGCTAATACTAATAATATAAAACACATAGGCCTACAGTAATACTAATTTGTAATGCTATCTTCCTAAATTACTATGAGTATCACTTCTCCCAAATGCATGTGAAAGGACAACTGAAAAACTTACACAGTATAAAGGCTAAAGCCAGTTTTTGTCACTTATGCAAGTTCAGATGCAGAAATTTTATATAAGTTGTTTAAACAATGCAATTCTCAGCAAAATGCATTAGGTCACTGTGAAATACCTAAGGCATCCATACTACATCTGAATCTTCTACAGGCTTAACGAAATCAAAACAAAATGGTAATCGGTTATGTAACTGTCATACACATGGGCTAAACAGCAAAACCTATCCTAGGCTAAGTTCTTCTTAAGAAATGTCAATTTCATGTAGGACATATACCATAAAATTGGCAATATACTATGCTAGCTTTGAAGGCTAAGCAAAATGAAGCTTGCTTTGGCTAACCTGGCTAATGAAAGCAATTTAAAGCCTGGAAATACAACAATCTTAAAATGTTACTAGCCTAGAAGCAATCTAGCCTACGGAGTCTTCCTATCACAACTTGCAAAACTGAAAAAATTCTACAACTATCACTGGTTATGAGACAGAGTAGAATAGCATTCTCCATACCTGAATTTTGTTGCAAATTACTCACTGGTAGCCTAAAACCTTGTAACCACTTGACAATAAATACCACTATCCAGTCAAAAAAAGCTGCAAATCCCTTTAACTACAGCTATTTCACTTCATAACCTTCACAGCCGGGATTAACAGACTGCCCCAACACTTAAAAAAAAATCCTACAGCTTCTACGATACCTGGTGAAGAGACCCAGACTGGTAGGATACAACCACGTCTATTTCGACCGATCGAGAATCCTTCACGGGGATAAATATGACACACAAAGGAATGGCCAATTTCAAATTGAATTATCTGTGGGTAAAAGAGAAGTGTCTTGTTTCATATATGCAAATGAGGGCAGACATGACCACCCATGCATGCAAACAGCAACGGGGCACAAAAGGCCTCGACCAAGCAATCCTCCATCACTCACGGCGCTGGAGGAGGAGGAAGGGGCCGATTGATTGATAGAACTAATGGGATAGAGATTGAATGTGTGGGATGCAAATAATGATGATGATGGTTTAGCGGTGGATGGATGGTGTAGGGAGTAGGGGGAGGGAGACTCACGGCTAAAGACAACCCCTCCCCTCCCCCCCCTCCTCCTCTCAACAATCAATAACTCGGAGGAGGCACAAGTCCTGCTTCTTCCCCAATAACTGTAGCTCCACCAAAACATCCTTCTCCTCACTTCAGCCCACGCCCCTAACACCCATCACGGACGGTCTCTCCTACACAAATTGACGGGTCCCACCATAATTACTGTCATTTCAAAAGTCAGGTGGAATTCAAGGATAAATAACCTCTTCTATCCCGACTCCCCGCAAAGTCACTTCAACATGAACAAAGCAAATCTCGCCTCCTAGACGGTTTCTGCGGCTGTCACTTCGCACTAACCTTCTGCGTGTGATGGGCATTGTTCTCCACACCCGTCCGAAACGTTTTCAGGATTTATCAGTGGCAAATAAACGAGATAAGGCCATGATGCTCCGAGATACTCCGTAACGGAGGAGCCTGATTACAATGTTTATCAATAGATGGAGCTGAGAGCGGATGCCAGGCCACCACGCTTGCTCCTGTTTTGCAGGCCGCGGCCCACCGAACATGTTGCAAATTCGCCACGGAACTTTGGTGGCCTGAATTCGTCCACTAGTGCACACGCGGTAGTCGTAGGGTTCACCTACCTTACAGGCAGGCCCCGGAGTAGTACCAAAGTCAGGATCAATGCAAACGTACTCGGCCTGAACTATCTCGTTGCAATATCGCAGTTTATGTTGTATTCTGCCGATTGAACTTTTATCAGAAATAGCCCAATCTATTTACTACAGGCAGCTTCATTATGAATGAATTCCACCCGTACAAATAACAACACCTCTGCCTACACAGACAACGTTGCAACACCAAATTATCCCAGACAAGAAAACCATTCAAACCAGAATGACAGAGGCAGTTGCTAAGATGCTACGGGGGCAAAGAAATAAGAATGAAATATCACATACGAGGCACATAAGTTATTTCTATGATATTTTGCATATGCAACTTGCGAAATCCTTCGACTGAATATTCCAGATGTTGAACTTCCTCTTCGTATTAGTGAGGGAGTTTCAACTACAGTACAGGTCTTGGGGGGATTAGGGTTTCTGGGGACCGGTTGACGGGCAGGGGGTTGGGAGAGGGAACAGGGAAGGTCCAGGATGTTAGGAATAATTACAGACACGGGGCCGCCTTCGCTGATCGGAAGGATGCCAAATTTCATGTGATGATATAGAGCGTGAAATGGGACTTAAACGATTTGATTGCTGCGTTTCAGCGTTAATCTATCTTGTCTCATAACTGAGTGTTGATATAGAGGTTGCAGTTTGGAATTTCCATCTGGAGTCAGGTAGGTATTTTGTCATGCAAACGTGCGCATAAGCCCTACGCAACTATGCCGTGTAAACTATTACATTACAAGCAGTGGGAAAATGACTGGCTAGGGAGGCCAGGAAATCAGGTCTGACTTGACTAAGCTCAGAAGGACTGGAAGAAGGGGTTTCACGTCTTAATGTTTCTACTTCTGTAAACGGACGTATATATATATATATATATATATATATATATATATATATATATATATATATATATATATATATATATATATATACTGTATATATATATGTGTGTGTGTATTTATATATAGATAGATAGATATGGGTATACTACAAGCTTGAGAGGATATAGCATTATTAGTAAATATTCGTCTACCATGTACCGAAGCTAAAAAATAGTCTGACTGCATTTGTCCATGAAAGTTATGGAAACCTGCTCTTAGGTTAATTTGTCTAGAATCCTTTATTCTGCTTCTTTTAGTTTATATAAATTTTGGAAAATAATGCATGTCAACACAGCAGTCATAAATATCAGTAAATTATTTATCATGCAAAAGTTCATCATACTTTAGAGCATATTAGTATCAGATCTCAAACATTTCATTCAACCATGAGTATTATATATTTTTTTAAAATGTAATGCGTTCTTTATTATCATATGATGCCATTGGATCTTACTTTTTTTTTATTAAAAGATAAGACTACTCTGGTAGACAATTACTGTACTCTGGACATGAGCAAAATTTAAAAAAATTTTTCCCGTTTAAACTTTCACCCCTCCCTCCCCTTGGTCTCTCTCTCTCTCTCTCTCTCTCTCTCTCTCTCTCTCTCTCTCTCTTTTTCGTTTTCTTTTTTTTTTTTTTTATTTTCGGAGGAAGCTTCGCTGATAGTTTCGACAGAACAATTGCTCTCGTTAGCGGAGCGCGTTTACCTTTAGCGCTAAAGATTCTTTTCACTGGCGTAAAGCTAAGTGATTCCAAACATATATATATATATATATATATATATATATATATATATATATATATATATATATATATATATATATAAATAATGTATAGATATATATGTACATGTACAGTATATATATTTATATATATATATATATATATATATATATATATATATATATATATATGTATGTACCAGTGTCATTTCCCTACTCCAGAACAAAGACGACGTTTTACATAGCTACACAGATGGCTCATCAGCAGCGCGTTGCTACACCCTACAAGAACTACACCATTATCTCTATCTTATGCATTCTAGGTAGTAAGAACTTTCAATTCCAACATGTTATCCTTGCTAACAGCCACTTTCGTCTCTTTCTTCTTATATACACTTTATAATTCTTTCGCCAGGCTCTGCAACTTCCCTTGACTATCGTCATTCAGATTTCCCCTCTCTTATCCCACAACTGTACTCCACATTGCTTCATCCTCAGAAAGTATAAGATATCTATGGGGACATTATATATCCTTGTAGCTTCTCTTTCATAATAAAAAAAAAAATTAATTGTTCTCAAGGAATCAGGTATTGCTAAAAAGAATCGGTGAAATATCTTAGTGGATTCTGTGACCGGCATTATCAAAATGATGAGAAATGGGCGAAGCCTGATATCTACATTTTATCAAGAAATTATTTTGACACTTATAAGAATCAATTATTTCCCTGTTTGATTCACCCACAAGTATGTGTAGTAACAACAACCTGTATTTTACTTATTCTGCCTTTTGTTAGGATTCACTGGCACCCTTTCCTTCTCACGGACTCATTCACTACTTCTCACCAGTTTGTAATTTCTCCTCATTGTATCCAGACAACAGTCTGCTCGGTATTTATGCCTGCTTGTATCTCACAAGAGTGAATCGTTGATTTCATAAACAAGTTAATCATAGAGACATAAATAATACTTAGTACATTAGGACAGACTTACTGTTACATTTACATTGAATGAGGATTTCATGAGTCATGCATGCTTGAAAGTGTTGTGTACTGTATAATATATATATACAGTATATATATATATGTGTGTGTGTGTGTGTGTGTGTAATAAGTCGTAGAATTGGCTGTTGTCTTGTTGTGTGCTCAATCCAGGAAATTCTAATATTCAGTACCATAGCATTAAATGCAAAACCCCCATTAGTTATGACGACTTTAAAGTTATTGGTCTGGCAATAAATCAACAAGAGCTCCTCATTCTAAAAACAATGATTTATGAAAAAAGTCATCCGTCAATAAACTCCCAAACTACAGCTGTTTCCATTGTTTTTATATTAATTTGTTGTCATTCTCTGTGTTCTCTGCATTTATACATTTTTAGTCCGGTTTTAGCTTTTGTACTGATAGGTCAGCTTTGTGTGTTTATTTTTTATTGTTCTCAATTATTTTTTTTGGTTCTTTTTTTCTTTTGTCATTGTATTAGCTCCTATAATTTTATTATATTAAGTCATTGCATTTTATTTATTCTAGAATTTCCCTGAAGATGCGATGAGGTAATCATGAAACTTTGGAATAAAGCACTATTATTTAGTTTGCATATATTTTCCATTGGGATAAATGTTCGTGCATTGAGTTGGGTGGTGTACACACACACACACACACACACACACACACACACACACACACACACATATATATATATATATATATATATATATATATATATATATATATATATAAAGGTGTGTATGCAAATGTGATAGTTCTTCGGATAATATATAATGTAATTCCATATGTGATGAACATGATATAGGTAATTTCTTATATTACAGACGCCCTGTATTTCATGAATTAGTATAAAAACAGAAATAAGTGAACAAGTTAGGCTCGCTAAAGCGAGTTCATTAATATACGCTAAACAGTTGTTAATTAATTAATTTATCTAACTTATTTCCGAAACGACGCAATTAAAAATTCCGCCCGCTAATTGGCGAAAACCAATTAACTTTCAGATTAGCCCTGGTTGTAAATAAATATAATTCACTCACTTTCATTTGTTTTTCAGGATCTTCTTCATTACCTCCTGGGATCAACGGCCGCGCGTGTCGGTGCGCGCGCGTCTTTTGTTACAGAATGTAAACAAGCACTCGATTACTCCCGCCGCTGAAACATTCAATTTTCCCCTCTTGATGTACCGGTCGGACGACACGATCATAATACGTAATTGGATGGTCTTCGACGCCGCCTACAAGCACGAAGAAAAGAAGGACCCTCAAAAACATGAATGGGAGAAGGAGTCCCCCCACCTCCTATCGCCCAAAGTCTACAGACCCTCTCAGGAGAGTGCACTTGAGGGCTCTTTTATCTTTTACGGCTCAACACAACACCTGCAGATAAAAGAGCGATCTCGGAACGTTGTTTGGCAAATTAATTTATATTCTTGACTGCTTGCGAGAGCTCTCGGCTTCAGTAAGTGATGGGTGATTCTCTCTCTCTCTCTCTCTCTCTCCATCAACGGCGACGGGGCACTCTTTATTTTGGTTATGTCTACGGCATAATTTTCAGATGTGTTTTCGACTGCAACAGCACGTGACCATAATCTGGAACGGTGTAGATCTTTTGTGTACAATTATGAGCTCTCCCTCTCTCGCTCTCGATCTCTCTCTCTTTCTGGTGGTAGTGACAGGGAATTCTTCATTTCAGTTAGGTCTACGATATAATTTTCAGATCTGCTTTATATACAATTATGAGCTCTCTCTCTCTCTCTCTCTCTCTATGAGGGGTCCTCTTATTTCGGTTTTGTCTGCCGTATGATTTTCAGTTCTGCTTCTGACTGCAACAGCATGTTACCGTAATCGGAAATGGTTTAGATTTTTGTGTACAGTTAATAGCTCTCTCTCTCTCTCTCTCTCTCTCTCTCTCTCTCTCTCTCTCTCTCTCTCTCTCTCTCTCTCGCTGTGTGTGTGAGTGGCGACGGGGCACTTTATTTCAGTTAGGTCTACAGTATAATTTTCAGATCTGCTTTCGACTGTAACAGCACGTTACTATAATCAGAAAGGGTGTTCATCTTTGTTTCCGATTACAAGCCAGTTCATTCTTCAACACAGGCAGTTGCTGGCATATGACCACAATATTAAAAACAATAAATAGCTTTGTGCAAGGGCTAAACGATACATTCGTTAGACCTTGGCTTCGTACACTATCATTCGTTCGTTAGAAAGGAGAATTTAACCAAAAGAACTTGATACAAAAAACAGAAGGCCTCCGTTCTCCAATTAGAATTGCTTAATCGAGATCATACGAGAAACGGAAGCATTAATCAAAATAGTAAAGAAGAAAAAAGCGAATGACTGAAGACACGGTTTTATGAAAGCAATATGCAAGGAATTGTTTTCACATGCTGTCCATGACGCTGAAATAAGTGCTGGCATGGGTGTATTAAATCATTTACCTAGTATTTTGCTTGACTTATAACCTTTCTTCTTTTAAAAGTTGTGTGTATACCTTAGTTTAAACAGACCACTGAGCTGATTAACAGCTCTCCTAGGGCTGGCCCGAAGGATTAGACTTATTTTACGTGGCTAAGAACCAGTTGGTTACCTAGCAACGGGACCTACAGCTTATTGTGGAGTCCGAACCACATTATACAGAGAAATGAATTTCTATCACCAGAAATAAATGCCTCTAATTCCTCATTGGCTGGTCGGAGACTCGAACTCGGGCATAGCAGAGTGCTAGCTGAGAACTCTACCGATTCGTCCAACGAAGAACCTCTTCTTTTAAAAGGCAGGTGGCTTTACAGATTCCTTCGTTGTTCAGTCCAACCCTTCTTTGTTTTTCCAGTTTTTTTTTATTCGTGAATGGGCTAAAAAAGGCACACACATATATAAGATTTATATGTATATAAATATGTGTATATATACACACATAAGTGTGTGTGAGTATATTTCTGTGTATGTATGCATACACAACATTTTCCTCCGAACGTAAAGTAGATAAACCACTCCGTAATGCCGTTGTTCACACGCTGATTATGCAAAGCCGGTCAGAATAACAGCAAGACCGGGCTGTATTGTTCGGTGTTACTGGACGTGATTACACCACTGTATCTGGTCACAGTGGAGGATATGAACAGATTATAGCTACTAGGAGAGGTGGGGCCAGGCATTTGTTTGTTTTAGGTGAAAGGTGATTGTGACTGTCAAGATAACTAAGGCGGAAAAGGATTCTTTCTTACAGTAGCACTTGAGATTTGCTTGTGGACTTCAGACATATGTGTACACTATATATATATATATATATATATATATATATATATATATATATATATATATATATATATACATATACTGTATGTATATATATATATATACACACACACATATATATATATATATATATATATATATATATATATATATATATATTGAATTTTATCACATCACCGTGAAATTTATTATTCACAAGCGTTAAGTTACAAAACGACATTCAATATCCAATTTGCTCTGCCTAGAAATATATATATATATATATATATATATATATATATATATATATATATATATATATATATATATATATATATATATATATATATACTGTATATATAATAAAAACACAAACACGTATATATATATATTTATATAGACATAGATTAGTACAAATGGCTTGTAATGTACAGTACATCTCTTCATGCACTGACATATATAATCATTTATAATTCTGATATCCTATGTGATTGTGCACATGCGTATATACATAAACATAAGCGATGCATTGCTGGACACAATTTTCCTACTTTCATATAACTATTTATGTATCAGACCATCTTTTAGCCTACAGTTAGCATTACTGTATCCAGTTGTATCACTGTATTTAAAACTGTACTCAACTCGTTGTATACGTAATTTTTCCCTTCTAACAATGACGGTAATATAGAGAGCGTCGAGGCGGGAAAACCAGACCCTTGGGGACGATGCTTACCGTCTCAAAGGTTGGACCAATGTTCCCTCATTCTTCATACCTACTGTGTACAGGACCCAGTGATGGGTATCACATATAAATGTATAATTCATACACACTCCTCTCAACTTATTATCATGCCTTAATATGACAATGAGGAATTCACTTCAAACATTTATTTCTGACAATAAATCACTTTATGTTGTATTTGTTCATACACGTTCATACAGCTATTGTATGAAGAGATGTGCGTGTTTTTATAGATATTCAAGTGGTGGTGTGTGTTGGTGTGTCCAAGAAAGCAATGAAATGAATCGTTATAAGTAGTAACAAAGCGACCGCCATATTGGATTCGTAGATGCGAAGGAAAAACGGTACTTAAATGAAACATTATGCGAGAAAGATTGCGGCGTAGGATATCATTTTTCTCTCTCTCTCTCTCTCTCTCTCTCTCTCTCTCGTTGCTGTCGTAATGAAAAAATGTTTTAAAACACATTATGCCAAAACGCGCTTAGATTTCTACACTCTCTCTCTCTCTCTCTCTCTCTCTCTCTCGTTGTTATCATAATGAAAAAGTGTTTAAAAATACATTATGCCAAAACACACTTAGATTTCTACACATTTTTTTCTCTCTCTCGTTGCTGTCATAATGAGTGTGAAGAAATGCATTATAATCGTAACACGCTTAGATTTCGCTGCACAGTTCTCTCTCTCTCTCTCTCTCTCTCTCTCTCTCTCTCTCTCTCTCTCTCTCTCTCCCCCATCACTTGCCGACCGCTAATGTGTTCTTGTAATCAAGCCCTTTGAATGAAGCGACGAGAACGCCCGCCCACATGTTGCATTCAAGCTCTGATCCGACCAACAATATCTGTTGCATTATTCCGTCATCATTTCGATGGCCCTGTCAGGTGATTTGGCGATCCGCGAATCGTCCCGGAGATAATAAATTCTGAGAGAGAAACAGACAGACAGAGGAAGGGGGGAGAAGGGAAAGTGAGAGGGAGAGAGAGAAAGTGATAGGAGAGAGAGAGAGAGAGAGAGAGAGAGAAAGGAAGGGAAAGTGATAGAGAGAGAGAGTAAAGGAAAGTGTGAGTGAGAAAGGAATGGAAAGTCTGAGGCCTAAAGAGGGATAGAGAGAGAGAGAGAGAGGAAGAGAAAGTGAGAGAGAGAGAGGGAAAGTGAGAGAGAGAGAGGTGAAGTGAGAGAGAGAGAGAGATTTAACTACTTTTCCAAGAGAACGGACGCAATTTTCCGGGAAGCCTATGAAAAACGTTTTGTGTAGTCTTGCTCTTCTTCTCTTTTTCAGCGCGACCCGGCAGACAGCTTTAATCGCTTCATTAATTCTATTTTATTAAAAGTTTACTCCAGACAAAATCGTACTTAGAGAGAGAGAGAGAGAGAGAGAGAGAGAGGAAGGGAAAAGAGAGAGAGAGAACATGAGCATCAATCATGAGGTCCTTTTTATCCCTCGTCCAAATCTGTCCAATTTGTGAGGCATTATCCCCCACTCATTCAACTAAGTCGAGTGGGTCTAGAACCTCTTGCATGTATGTGTGTATGTGTTAGTGCGTGCACGCGTTCGTTTAAGGGTATGCGTGCGTGCGTTTGTATATTTATATAAACACTCCCACCCCAGCCTTCCAGATAGCGACCTCTGAACGTTTCACTTTAATGGAATTAAAGGTTATATAACATTTACCGGCCGATGGATAATTACGCCATTGTCGAGGAATGGAAAAAATGCTGTTTTGCTGCTCGGCGTAAATAAATGAATAATCCGATAATTTATTTGTTTAATAAGTCAATTATTTTATTAATTGATTAGCGAAAGGATTTGGCTGAAGACTCTTTGGCACGGTGGAATGATGTTGCTATTTTTTCGTGAATTTATTGAGGCAAAAAGTTCTTTGAATTTCTTGATTATTTTACCTGTCATAAGAAATGCACACGTGCACACACACACACACTAGTGTTCATTGTGTTTATTTATGGATGGTTGTATGTATATTATACCAAAACACACACAGACACACAAAATGCACACACACAAATATATATATATATATATATATATATATATATATATATATATATATATATATATATGTGTGTGTATGACTATATATATATATAAGAAGATATATATATATATCTATCTATCTATCTATCTATCTATCTATCTATCTATCTATATATATATATATATATATATATATATAT
>NC_089753.1:45701928-45704428 GCF_040412425.1 Macrobrachium rosenbergii | reverse complement strand
TATATATGTGTGTGTGTGTGTGTGTGTGTGTGTGTTTTCCAAAGCGTTGAATATTTCCTATTTGCAACACGTACAGACTAATTTTCAGTATTTCATTGGTCTCTACGGCTGCTGAAAGCTTATGTTGTAATCATTGCATTAAACAATCAAGACCTTTTGCGTCTAACTGTTTACTTTCAAGATAACCTTGACAATGAGTATATAAGTCTAGACTTAACTTAATTCAAGTGAGCTTTCGGTTCTTGTATTATAGACTTCGTAACCTTGGTGTCAATTACCGAACTAGATCTCAACCGGATTTTTTCTTTTACAGCAATCAACAGATTGTCGTTTTATTTTTAGGCTACACCTATCTTTTGTCTTTCTTAAAGGTAGACCCATCTTCTGTTTCTCTTAAGGCTAGACCTATCTTTTGTTTTTCTTAAAGCTTTCCATAGCTTTGGTCTTTATTAAGGCTAAACCTATCTTTTGTCTTTCTTAAGGCTAGACCTATCTTTCTTTTTTTTTTTTTGTAATGCTGGGCATATCTTCCCTCTTTCTTAAGGCTAGACATATTTTATTTCGCCCCCTGTTTTTGGCTACACCTATCTATTCACAGGGTAATGCTGTAGGACCTTGGTTGCTCTTTAGTCTTTAACAGTGACATGACTGCAGGCTTTGAAAATCGTGCTGTGTGCAGATAATCCAACTCTTGTTGCAGTTATTCACCACTCTCACTAATGCGAAATGAAGTGGCGTGGTCAGTAAAACGTGAGGTTGAATTCCAATAAAACTACTACTTGACTAAGTAACTGACGCAGTATCGTGTTCCCACACCGTGATTCACTGTGTACCGGTTACACGACACCTGATGATTCTAAATATTTGACGATATTTACGTTACTTTCGCCCCAACCTTTCTTTTCTGCATCAGTTGCGTTAATGATGTTAGCAAACTTGGTACTGTTCGTCAGGCTTACCAAGTCTACCTCTGAATAACTGCTTATGTATCTACGTAGCTAAGCTGTCTTGGCTGGTTTATTTTTATTCATCCACGTTTCATTATATACCGCAATACTTCTCTTTACTGCTTTGCTCTTTTTTAATACGGGCACGTATCATGCTTTTGGTAAGCAGGTTACCGGTTTGTTTCGTATTAATTTTTGATAATTTTGCTGCTAATAGTACTGCGACGACGACAGGGAATAGGGGCAAAGTAAAAAAAAAATAAAAACATCTGCAAACCAACAACAATATTAATGACAACAATCCTCAAGAAAACCATAAGAAAATTATAAAAACGGACATTTCCAGGATAATCGATAATGCTACACAATGGTAACAGTGCATTCCAACCAAAGATATCAAAGAAGAAGAATTTGCCTGTCGAGAGCCATCGGAGCCGGTCTTCATACACCACTCAATAATTCATGAATGAAAAGAGGCAACAGCGCAACAACCAAACGTCGAATTGCAGAGCGAGGACGAAAATGAATGACTCTAAAGAATGAAAGGAGTGATGATACACTAAGAATATAAAGTAATACAAAAAAAATGACAAGCTTGCAGCGTGTCATAACGATTAACATGATATGAGGATGCGCTGTGGATATTAGGGGTTAAGTCACGTCGCCGGCGAGTAATATATTATTACGTAATTTATATGAAGTGAGAGATAGGGAGGGGATCCGGGAACTGAGGAAGTGGTTAAGAGTAAACGGAGTGGGAGAACGAAAAGGTGGGAGTTCGTTGCGAGGAAAGAAAGCAAAATTGTTGTGTGAATAAAAGCAACACTACTTTTGTGTTGATCTGTTTAAAAGTAAGTGAAAACAGTAGTTTTTTTTTTAGCGGTAGGTACTAAAATATCATTATTTTCAACAACGATGGAATAAAAACGAACAGTACCTTACAGCTACGTATAACTTAATTCTGGATTTCATAGAGTTTTGTTTTTATTTTTCCCCGGATTTGTGAAACAGTGCGTCGTTTATTAGCTGATTACATCTGCAAGGCTTCACTTTCAATCTCTTCGTTTTCTGTTCTGTTAATAGCAAGAAACGAACAAGATAAGCTCTCTTCATTTTCAAACAGACGGGAAAAAAGGGAATTGCCGAATAATAGTCTCCGTAAATCGTAGAAAACAAGAGAATAACATGAACGGCATCTGATAAACAGTTTACACAAGTGAAGCGTTGTGATGGCCCTTTCTCCGCTGACAGACTCTGTAAACTAAATAGCGTGTAATTCTGTAACAATGAAGCGTTTTGTCATTGATTCCGGATTTGGCTTAAATTTCGTGTTACTGGAACCGGATAAAGATGAAATTGACTGTCACGTGATCCAGATAAGGCTGAATTTTTCTGGAACTTGACCCAGAGTGGGCTGAATTTTTCTGGAACTTGATCAAGAGTAGGCCTAAGTTGTCTGCTACTGGGTATGGATAGGGCTGAGGTTTCTTGCTAATGGCTCTGGACAGGGCTGGAGTTTTCTGTCACTTGAATATGATCCAGAGTGGGATGAA
>NC_089753.1:45589428-45696928 GCF_040412425.1 Macrobrachium rosenbergii | reverse complement strand
CATTTGACATCAGCACCAAAAGCTTCTGTAGGTGCAAAGGAAAGTTGAATGAAAGAGGGGAGAACATTAAACACAGAGACGAATTAAATGGAAATAAGGTACTGGAAGAAATGACAAAACAGTGCTTTATAATCAAAGGCTCCTGAATTCCTTACTGTGGAAGGAAGTGGTACACAGACCGTGGCATGCTGTATTTGGCAATGGAGGTTTTATTGTCAACGTTACTATAGTCACCATTCAATAATGCTAACGAAGGGCACTTTGGCAAGAACCTGATAGTACATCATTCAACAGACATCTGCAGACTTATTTTCTACAAATTGGTGGAAACTGATGCCCAGTGTATCTTCCATCACAGTGACGCTCGAATTGTTAAGTGGTAGACAACACTGGTTTGTTTGGCTGATGCATATGCTCTGAAGGAGAGGCCTGAAAGTAACGGCTGTTTTCTTAGGAAAGGCGAAAAGGGCAACCCAGTGTGGAAGAACTTCACAAGCTTGCTGATATTGCTTGGGAAAGTGGATAGAAGGCTATTTTATTTATCAATTACAACCTGTAACAGATGCCGAGGCTGGAGCAGAACTGGAAAATAATAACAGGCGTCAGACAAGAATTCTGAAATGACTGAGCTAGAGGTTCATGAAAAGACAAGATGCTGGAATGTGGCATGAAGCCAAAGGGTACCCTGAGGGGCTCGTTGTAATTCTGACGGAGAGGTAGTACAGAAAACTGCGCAACTATGTTGCGTGAATGGTAGGCTGTTGGGAACAGACGGTAGCCATTGCGAAAGAAGTGAAATTAACGTTTGAATGTTTCAAGAGATTGATTAAATGGACATAACTTGATCTAAACAGTGGGGTGTTTTGGCTTTGTGGTCATATGTAGAGTGGATGAATGGAACAACAGGTAAAAGGCACAATTGTACAATGTAAAACTCTTTATTTTAATACAGTTGATCAAGGTTGTCAAAGAGAAAAGATTTCGCAGAACTAAAGAACAGATTGAACGAAAGAGACGGGAATTTTTAAAAACGGCAGAAAACGGATCATTATTTAACTGAGATGCAAAAATGCAAGTAAAGCAACCGGAGATGTGAGTCACACATAAAAGAAAGAAACAATAAAGAGAATAACAGATATGAGGAAAGACCTCAAGGTTTCAGGGGTACCCATGGAAAATCTTTGTGACAAAATGAAAGGGTGGAGGGGCCATTTTGCGTACAGAAATATTTTACCAGCTTACGGAGATGGACAACTCGCTAAACAGTGCCTTATTTTGATTCATTTGCCTAATCTTTATGTATTCTTTCTTGACAAAATCACATATGGGTAGAATTCCAAATTTATGTTGGAACCAAAGAGGTATCTTTGATTCTATGGAAAGTTAGAAACAGAATAATGCAAAAGACCTTGAATGACAACATGCAAAAGAGCTCGAATGCATTTTTCTCTCTCTTTCTCTCTCTCTCTCGCACAAGTCATCCCTAAGATTTTTATGGCACCGTTTTCTATGTTAGCAGTTCCCCCGAGCCCGTACTAAAGAAAATCTTTCTAAGACTTTAAATCGTAAGGAACACTGGAATTTAACTGGAGCAGATAAGCAAATACATTACTGTATACCAGTGTCTGCAGAAAATTAACAATGAAGATCACAACAGCTTATATTCACATGGCAAACAGCACTCACCAGCCTATGTGTAACGTAATAACAAGCAAAGTCTTTAGTTTAATGGGCTACATTAACAGTTTTATTCCTTATGCAGAGGAATATGTAGCCTAAATCAGTAGACTAACGCCTTGAACTTTCCATTTGCGCTCATGAATTGTTTAAGATATTATTTCTGTAAAAGAAGAATGACATAAACGTTTAAAGAAGTTATGTAAACGTTAAAGTACTTTGAAAATGCATGGAAGATATTGCTTTCTAGGGTAACTTAGGGTCCGAAGGTTGTTTTAAGCCTGTTTGTTACGATAATAGTAATAAAGAATGATCAGTTGCGTTTATATATATATATATATATATATATATATATATATATATATATATATATATATATATATATATATATACATATACATATAAACATAAATCGTTTCCCATAGCAAGCCAGTAGTCAATGATTCAGTAATTAATTGCTCAATCGTAGATGAAACTAATAACCAGCAAACATCAACAATCTTATTTCATGTACCTATACAGAGGGCTCGTCGCTTAAACACCTTTTACCTTTGTCTTTTACGTACCTAAAGCTTCCCGGATGTTGAGGCACTTCCTTTCAAATACCTCATGAACGACATTTATCCTGCATTTTTCTGGGTGTTTCTCGTACTTTCCAGAGCAGCCCATAACATGTCCGTTAGAAATTTCCATCGGTTTAATTCAGATGGATTCCTCGTGCTATTCTCTATCTATCCCTTCTCTTTAATACTTATTCACTCTGGTTTATGCTTCCTATGGGCTGTTCGAAGCCGTCCGCGCAAATGAATCTCCCTTTTTATTTTGCTAATCAGAAGATATCATATAGTAGACGCCCCAGACAGACGTTTTGGAAGCTACTGTACGCCCGGGCCGTCCTCCACCCCCGACAACTATTGGTAGTACAGTACTTGGTCACTGCATCACATTAGCTAGACTCTAGAGGTTATCGATCCTCAAGTTCTTTGTAAGCCCCGGGCACCCTCCCATACCCCAGGTCATTTGTGCTTAACACCTGTCATCTGCTTTTCAAGAAGTCGGGGACACTCATTGTTGCCTAGTGCCAAAACTGCCTTTTAGTTCGTCCCTTCTATAGTTGATTGCATTATCTCTGAATACATTTCTGAGTATCAAGTTTCGTTAGAAACTTCATTTTTTTTTTCATGCTTCCCGTCTTGCTCTAATTCCTCTCAACCAGAAAATATGACCATAAAATTTGATATTGTAACCGATAGCAGATAGATCGTCAACTAAAAACAAGCTACCTTGTGACTCCGCACTACCCCGCGTCAGTCTCTTGGCTCTCTGAACCATCCCTAAGGTGACCTGTCCCTAAAGGGACCCCTTTATCAAATAAATCCACCTTTTAAAAATCACATTCCTGAGTTTATTGATCTAAAATTACGCTTTCGAAGATGGCTTTAGTTTTAGAGAAATGTTAAAAAGTAATGGAATGATTACTCTTATCCCTTAACGTGAGATTAATAAGACTAAGCGGAACTGAAGGTGCACATATTAAGTAATAGCTAATGTTTCGAGACCTCGTGAAAAGACGCAATCGGTTCACAAAGAAGCAAGGAGGTAGACGGGGAATCGACAGCTGATAAATACAGGCCATTTAGCAAAGACCCGACAGAATCAAGACATGGGAAACTTATGGGACTTTTAACTGACTTCCTTTGTGTGTGACTAGTTACACCACACTTGTGTGCTTCTTGGTGTCACTAAAGATAATGTGCGACTATCACAATTTCTGGCTGTTTTAGCTTTTGGTTTTCTGTAAAAGAAAACTATTGTGCCGGGTTTGTCTGTCCGTCCTCACTTTTTCTGTTCGCACTTTTTCTGTCCGCCCTCAGATCTTAAAAACTGCTGAGGCTAGAGGGCTGCAAATTGGTATGTTGATCATCCACCCTCCAATGATCAGCCATATCAAATTTCAGCCCTCTAGCCTTGGTAGTTTTTATTTTATTTAAAGTTAAAGTAAGCCATAATCGTGCTTCTGGCAAGGATATAGGCCGGGCCGTGGTTAAAGTTTCATGGGCAGCGGCTCATACAACATTATACCGAGACCACCGAAAGATGCATCTATTTTCGGTGGCCTTGATTATGCGCTGTAGTGGCTGTACAAAAACTCGATTGCGCCGAAGAAACTTCGGCGCATTGTTTACTTGTTTAGTTTTTAGTTTTCTGTAAAAGAAAACTATTGAGATGGCTTTTCGGTGAACAAATAAATGGTCATATCCGGCATTTACTTCTCCCTTTTCCCCAACTCTTATACTCTGACTGTAATACTGTATACTTGTGTGTATGCTTGTATGCGGTTTTCAGAGTATCAGTTGGTATCTTAATATTGTGCTTTTCGTATGGGCGTAGTTTTTCTGTTATTTCGTAGGTTTTAGTTTTCTGTACAAGGAAGCTATTAAGATGGCCATTTGTCTGTCCGTCCGCAGTTTTTCTGTCCGCCCCCAGATCTTAAAAACTACTGAGGCTAGAGGGCTGCAAATTGGTATGTTGATCATCCACCCTCCATTTATCATGCTACCAAATTGCAGCCCTCTAGCCTCGGTAGTTTATTTTTATTTTACTTAAGGTTAAAGTTAGCCATGATCGTGCGTCTGGCAACGCTATAGGACCGGCCACCACGGGGCCGCGGCTGAAAGTGCTATGGGCTGTGGTTCATACAGCATTATACGCTGAACAGAGAACTCGATTGTGCCGAAGAAACTTCGGCACATTTCTTACTTGAAGAAACTTCGGCACATTTCTTACTTGTTTTCTTTCCTCCAGGCTTTACACCAAGTAGCTAATATTGGTTGGCTGGAAAATTGAAGTTGAGCATGTTCGTCTCCTTGCTGTCAAAGATCGGCTTTTCTCATTTAAGCGGGATGGAAAGGAGAAGGAAGGCTGGTTTAATAACAGCACTATTGGCAAGACATGGTTCGGGAAAGTACGATTAACGTGTACAGCATATATAAGAACCTGTATGACATATAGTTATAATAAATGAAAACGGCGCTTCACTGATGATTTCTTTTGGCATCTTGTGATCCCATTATGTTGCCACACGGGACTAATCGTTATTTACTTCATCAAGCAACTGTTTGTTTAACCAAGGAATGTACGTAATCTTGTCCATTTTATAAATATTCTCATCAGTTCAAGTGTTGCTTATAGGGCAAGTACTGAAAGTAAGTATTACTTTCCGTATTTAGCTTAAGGAGACTCGCTTAAGTCTAGTCACTCAGACACTATAGCCTACACGTTATAGGCCTAGCTTGAGGCTAACACTATTAGCTACATTTTAACGTCAAAGTTACAAAGGAACGAATCATTTCCAGAATAAGTTATTCAGTATAAAATTACTATTATTGGTTAATCATTCTTTAATTGTGTTGAACTAATTCATATTGTGAGTTTGGAACGTACAGTACTGGATAATTCTTCCCGAGCACACACAATGCCGATTTTCGGCTGTAGGGTGACGAACGCAGGCGACTTCAGGTGTGTATCTCTAGGTTACTTTGCACAAACTCTGGTGGCAAAAGAGACCAGAAATGTTCCGTAATAGCAATCCGGTTTTTAGAATTTGGCTAGTCTTTTCTCACGTAGGCTACAGACTTAAAAGCCCTATGTGGGGTAGACAAGCCCATTCTATATGCAGAACGTCGAAGACGATGGACGTTTGCAAATGAATAGTACTACTGTATGTGTCCTGTTCGGTTAAGGCATAATACATCTACTTCCTGGAGAAAAATTGCTTTCTAAACCAGCAAACGGGTTAGCATATATACGAGTA
The DNA here is from genome assembly GCF_040412425.1 of Macrobrachium rosenbergii. Lineage (NCBI taxonomy): Eukaryota > Metazoa > Arthropoda > Malacostraca > Decapoda > Palaemonidae > Macrobrachium > Macrobrachium rosenbergii. Next base: position 45,691,437 of record NC_089753.1, on the reverse strand, counting down.
ATAGCACACACTCCTTTTGATACCATTAATGGTAAAGCATTACGAGACAGGAAGACATCACTCGTGAAACCTATTCTCAAGTTAGCATCAGACCATTCATCGAACATCTAGTTGCCAAGACATTGTACAGTCATGAATTGACCATAACGACAACCAAATTTTCTGCGTTAGGAGAGAGAGACTTCAAAACCACATTTTCATGTTTTTAAAAGACTTTGCTGTTATCTTGGAAAACTAACAAAACCACAGCGCAACATGACCCCTTTCATGTATAAGTGTACACACACACACACATATATAATATTTCCACAAAATCTTTAATAGAACAGAGCAATAATTTTCGCCACTGCATGAGTGTGTTCTTAAGTAACCGTGAAATTTATTGGTGATCGATCAAAAATCCCGCCAAAAATCTGAGCAGTCGTGACGTCTCAACGAAGCGCTCGTCAGTCCTTATGTTGACAGTGACGTAAGAGGTTACGTTAAACGGCGCGGGTGCTAACACTTCACAATCGCGGGTACCGTCACGTGATTTCGATTTTATTTTAAAGTGTCATTGTGGTGAATCTAATTAGGGTTATATAATGAAAACGAAGCAATTACACGGCTGCCTTACAGTAGGCCAGTCGTAGATGAGGCAGGCAGTCAGTTCAAGGTATGTTTCAAACACTGGTTGTGCCAAGGCTGTCATACTCGATTTCTTTTTTCCATCTAAAGATCATCATATCATGCAGTACCTAGCAATGTATTTTAAACAGCCCTCTCGGTAAAATGTTAAAAATTAGAACATTACTTAAAAGGATGTGTCGGTTTAAATACTGTAGATTTGACTATAAAAGGTTACATATACGCCTAACGAGTTTCTAAAAGTACGTTAGGCCTAGCCTGATGGCTCTTGCTTTTCAAGTCACTGATGAGCTCATCTTTACTCTTGCTTTCATTGTGTTGCTTCCACTTAAACTGCAGATAGTTAGGGGAGGACAGGGCAGGGCAGGGCAGGGGAAGTATTTTAACGATATGGTATCCCAGATCATAATTTTAACCCATATAGGCCTAGACCTACCTCGTAGTGGGGCAGTGCTGTCAGTGCACCACACGCGTTGCACTGTAGGCATTAAAGTGCTTTACAGCTTCCCTTCGACCCCTGGCTGTAACCCCTTTCATTCCTTTTACTGTAACTACGTTCATGTTCTCTTTCTTCCATCTTACTCTTCGCCCCCTCCTAACAGTCGTTCCACAGTGCAACAGCGAGGTTTTCCTCCTGTTACGCATTTCAAACCTTTTCACCCTCATCTACCTTTCAGCGCTGAATGTACTCGTAGGTCTCAGCGCTTGGCCTCTGGCCTAAATCCGATTACCACATAGGCCTAAGCAACGGTGTCGGCCTAGGCCAGGTTTACGAAAAAGTTCGTTTTCAGTTTCGATACCGTTACTGGTTACTTGCGTAGACAACGGATTGTTGTTGGGGGGGGGGGCGGTGACTGGCAGCACGGAAAGCTAGAGCCCTTGCAGGCATAAGGCTAAATTAATATACAACGAACAACTGACTGCCAGAAAAAAAAGACAGGGTATTACCAACGTAGGATAATTTTTATAGAGTTTATCAAGTATTCAGGTAGGTGTGTTGTCAACTGGATGGGATTAGTACTAAGGCTAGCCTAGGCTATATGCTTAAGGACTTAAGTTAAATTTATTTCCTTTTGGAAGGGTGTAATTATTGTATACGTGCAACGGATGTAGCCTAACCTTGAGAGTATTTTCAAGTCATAGCCTACACCAAGTCAACTTGAATGATAAGTATGCATAAGGACACCTTCCAATTAATTTTACATGGCAAAAGAAGACTTACTGTGGTCCACGGCTGCATGGTGTAACCGTAGCTTTTTGACTACTCGCCTCAAGTTCGATAATGTCAGGGTAGATGCTGTCACTGTGCTTCCGAGTTTTAAATGAATTGTTAATAGCGTCCCCCCCACGCCCCACTGATGAAGTGGTTCTTTGTCTAAGAAATGTATTAGTCTTGCAGTGAAAACGCATATTTACTTCTGTTTAAATCTACATTTCGAATTTTTCTATTACACATGTGTAACTTTTATATATTTATGTATATTTTTGTTATAAATAACTGACCACTCGGCCATCTGGTTGCTTCTTTCGTAGTCTTCCGCCGTGTTAGTAAGTCACTTCCGAGTTGCCAAGTTTCCGGTTTTATGTACATACTTTGCCATTAATAACGGAGATTTGCTCCGATTGTGATAATTAGTATTGCCCTTTTCCTCTGGAATGGAACAGTTTATTTATTTTGTTTTAGGTGAATATTTTTTCTTGAACAATTACGCTTTATATTTCAGTGATTTTCTTTCATCTCCCTTCACAGCGGAAAACTTAGGGGCTCCTTCATACAAGGTAACTAATGGCAATCAATTATTTGTGGCAGTTGCTTGAATTAAACAAGCAACTTTGTTGCCACCGGCTCAAAGAACTCCATTTCAATTAAAAAGACGTCATTGAGTGAAGAACATCTTTCTACCCTGCTCCACACAGAAGAAAATTTAGCGCAAGAAAAAGAATGCAAGTGTATTATGTGCTGTCCGTAAGACTGGAGAGAAGTCATCATGCTTTTTGCCATTTCCTCAACTGCGTCATTCCGAATTACAGGGTGTTTCTCCCCCTTCATTTATCAGATCATCAGTGTTCATTTACCATCAACTAGCGTCATCACATTGTTTTATTTTTTCTGTTGGTGCCTTGCAAAACAAAACCTTCCTTCACAAAGCTAAGGAACAATCATGAGCACTTTGGGTAATGGCGGCAATGAGTGGCACAACATGAGAAATTTTATTTGAAACAGTGTCAGCTTAGTTCCACAACTTCAAGTTCAGACAGCTGTTTGCCTTACTTAGCCTACTTGCTAGTGTAGCCAGTTGCCAGAACTCAAAGTTTCACCTCTCAAGGTGGGATATTGTAAAAACAAGGTACATTTTTTCATGTGAGGGAAAATTGCTTCTTTCTCTGTTCATCTTGTTATTATGGTCAGGATTGATGGCTGTTTGTAAAAGGCAAACAATATCCATCTTATGCCCTGTCAACCTATTGAAACTGTATGACCTTTAAGCGAATGGTTATTTCTTCCATTAATTGAAAGTAAAATATTATTTCAAAGAAATAATGTTTTATTATTTCAAAGAATTATGAAAATGTTTCAGTACATGAGTTTAAACGTGTTTTTCTCTTGCAGGTAAGTTTGACATGGCATTTACACAGTTAGAAAACACTGGCCTCATTCATTTGGTGAAGACAGGCCAACAGGTTAGTGCAGAGTTCCATGTGTTGTAAAATGTTATATTGTCTACTGTTAAATTGCTTGTATATAAAAACTCCACATTATTTTAATGTTAATTTTGCTGATTTAGACAAAATGAAATGTTGATTATATATATATATATATATATATATATATATATATATATATATATATATATATATATATATATATATATATATACAACACAGTAGTACACACTATATATACCTAGCAAGTGTGTATGTACTATGTGTGATTTATATATATATATATATATATATATATATATATATATATATATATATATATATATATATATATATATTATCTATGTATATGCATATAGTCATTCCTCTCCCAAAGTCGTTTCAAGTTAAGTCGTTTTCAACATGAATGCGATTTTCTTAAACAATAGTAGGTAGAAAGAAAAGTTGCTTGCGTCGGTTTACTCAAATATGATGTGACATATTAATATCAATATTGGCTGTTTGTTTTAGGCTCATCTTTCGGTGAATGTATTTTGTTTATGAAAGCAGTTCGTGCATGTAGCCTAATCCACCAGTCGAAGAATGTTATCCTTGTGATTATATTCAGTTTAGATTCACTAGGTGATATTGTATAGGTCGATGAAAGTATACTAGTATAATAGGTATCTGCATAATCTTTGTTCCATTCCTTGTAATTTGCTTGAAAATGACTTAAGGAAAACACAAAAGATCTTGCACTCCATTGAGTCACTCCATTGAGTCACTTTCTTCGTGGCCATTTATCTTTATATTTCATATCACGTTGTTATCCTTCTGAGTTATATATAACGAGGGCCATATGTTCTTCTTCTTTAGTGTATCCTATCCTTGCCAGCCTAATAGCGATGTTAATTTTGCTGATTTAGACAAAATGAAATGTTGATTATATATATATACATATTATATATATATATATATATATATATATATGTATATATATATATATATATATATATATATATATATATATATATATACATACTATATATATATATATTCACACTCACACTATATATATATATATATATATATATATATATATATATATATATATATTTATTTATTACAGTACAGTACAGTAGTACACACTATATACCTAGCAAGTGTGTATGTACTATGTGTAATTTATACTAAATATATATATATATATATATATATATATATATATATATATATATATATATATATATTATCTATGTATATGCATATAGTCATTCCTCTCCCAAAGTCGTTTCAAGTTAAGTCGTTTTCAACATGAATGCGATTTTCTTAAACAATAGTAGGTAGAAAGAAAAGTAGCTTGCGTCGGTTTACTCAAATATGATGTGACATATTAACGTCAATATTGGCTGCTTGTTTTAGGCTCATCTTTCGGTGAATGTATTTTGTTTATGAAAGCAGTTCGAGCCTGTAGCCTAATCCACAAGTCGAAGAATGTTGTCCTTGTGACTATATTCAGTTTAGATTCACTAGGTGATATTGTATAGGTCGATGAAAGTATACTAGTATAATAGGTATCTGCATAATCTTTGTTCCATTCCTTGTAATTTGCTTGAAAATGACTTAGGGAAAACACAAAAGATCTTGCACTCCATTGAGTCACTTTCTTCGTGGCCATTTATCTTTATATTTTATATCACGTTGTTATCCTTCTGAGTAATATATAACGAGGGCCATATGTTCTTTTTCTTTAGTGTATCCTATCCTTGCCAGTATAATAGCGATTTACGTAAGTAGCTGTAATTATATCAATTCACTAGCACAAGCGATGATTACTGAAGGCCCTTGTAAATTGGGGAACATCCGTTAATGTCAAGGAGTTGTGTGCCAGTAAGGGCAAGCTGCATATACATTAAATCATTTGACATCCTGTCTTCGGTATTTGTGAAAGGCTGATGTGTATCTAAATATATGAGATTATATACGCCCCAGTAATTAGCTAATTTAACATCAGTTGGTATTTCGTGGATGTTTTCAGGTCTGCTGTTTATGTTTGCCAATATACTTACCTCACTATTTAGTAAACGACGTACTTATAATGATCTAAATCGTTTTAAATTATACTTTGAACGTGTTATGTGAACGTTTTGTTTATATTTCAAAGTCGCAGTTTTGTTTATGACAGTGTGTTCAGACCTTCAATATGAATATGATATGTGTTTAGTGATTTCCAATATTTTCTTTAGTACTGTCGGGTTTTTGTTAATTGTCTTCAAAGGATGTGGTACCTGATTTACGTTTTTCCTGCTTAATGTATACATTTGGTTTATGGTATGTAGGAGTGATATCTAATTGTAGGATTATAAGTGTAGCCATAAGCTGAAAACTGTATAAAAACCTTGTTATAAATGGTTCAAGGGAAGTTAATTTACACACTTGGAAAATCTTTAGGATTTTTATTACTATCTAATAACGAAATTATCAAGTGCATAACAGGGCTCTTCCTCCTCAAGGATTAGCTTCTCCTCCACACCTGTATTGGAAATAAGGAAAACCTAAATAAATGGTAAAGCCTTGGAATTTTAATATTGATTGGTATAGAAGAAGAAGAATACTACAAGAAGCACATGTATATATATATTGGAATAAATAAACCTGTTACCTTAACTGTGAAGTAGGTCAAGGACAAGAAAAACCAATCCAGATAACCATATTATCAATGCTGGATAACCATATCCTGAAATGATGTAACATCCATATAAGTTACTATTTATAGAAAGAAAATATTCTTCAGTCGTGTATTTTAACTTATGACGGTGAAAAGGAAATCTTAGCTTACAACTTATGTAGAATACTATAAAGAATAACCCTCAGCAGAGCTTCAGAACCGCTGCAAGGAAAAGAAAAATCCTTCAATATAAAAAAATGTAATACACGAAAATAATCGTACTTAACCAATTACAAGGCAGAAAGGTCATTAAAAGGCAGCAACAAAGGCTCAAAGAGATGACTATGGTTACCATTAAGTATTTGCCCTAACAATATTTGGTACTCACCGTAGCCCATCCAAGCGAGAAGTGATTGACGCTAATGCTTCGTAGAACGTTGTATGCCCCGATGGAGTCATCCACTGAGGTGAGGTGAAGTCCGAGACCGTGATGAACCATAAACTGTTGGGGCCAGAGAACATCCAGGTGGCCGCTAAATATGCCGTCCAAAATGTGGAGTTACAAGGACATATACAAATGCCTTGTGAGGGACCCTTGACTCAAAGTAATTTTGTCAGAGCCATAAATGTGCATCATACTTGTCGATGACTCGCTCAACTGAAGACTGGCTTATATTGGCTTACACTAAAGGCTGGCTCAACTGCCCTCTGGCTCTGACAGAAATCTCCCGTCTTTTTTTATTGGCAGGTCTCGACGCTCCCTCGGAACAAGAAGAATACAAAGAGAGTAGGAGTCAAATAATTGACAATTATCATTATGGCTGCAGGAAGGACAGTAGGCTGTACCAAGCATTTAAGTAATAATAAACAAACTTGAATAGTTACGGATCCTTCCTGCCGCCGTAGGAAAGTGCACCAGAAATAACTGGAATTTTGTATAAGCCATAAATGTAATCAGGAATTTTTTTTTTTTTAGGGGAAGTTGTACAGGAAATGAATTATGCTGAAATATGCCTAAGCGGAAGGATTATAAAAAGGTGTATGCAGAATTCAATGATGTGGTTACTGAGTAAGAGGGGAATTTTTCTGGCATAGGGGTAACACAACAGTTTAAATTCCTGAACTTTTACTCTTAAGGGCTGTATAACCATTTGGCATACAAAGATAATTAAAATTGTTATATATACATACCCTTTATAATCTTAGTTTTGATTTGTAAAATAGTCTTCTTTGTAATATTTTGTTCCATTCCATGTAATTCTCTTTTAAATGCCTTGGAGTAAAGGCAGTTTGTTGTGTCACTTTCTTCCTGGCCATTTACCTTTATATTTTATATCACGTTGTTATCCTACTGATCTGAGTAATATATAACGATGGTCATATGCTCTTTTTCTTTAGTGTATCCTATCCTTGCCAGTCTAATAGCGATTTACATAAGTAGCTGTAATTATACCAATTCACTAGTGCAAGCGATGATTGCTGAAGGCCCTTGCAAAGTGGGGAACACCCGTTAATGGCAAGGTGTTGTGTGCCAGTAAGTGCGAGCTGCATATACTATATTAAGTCATTTGACATCCTGTCTTCGGTATTTGTGAAAGGCTGATGTGTATGTAAATGTATGAGATTATATACACCCCAGTAATTAGCGAATTTAATATCAATTGGTATTTCTTGGATGTTTTCAGGTATGTTGTTTGTGTTTGTCAATATACTTTCCTCACTATTTATTTGAAGAGGTACTTATAAAGATCTAAATCGTTTTGAATTATACTTTGAACGTGTTATGTGAACATTTTGCTTTTATATTTCAAAGTCGCAGATATGTTTATGAAAGTGTGATCAGACCTTCATTATGAATAATATTGTATGTGTTTAGTGATTTCCATTATTTTCTTTAGTACTTTCGAGTTTGTTAATTGTCTTCAAAGGATGTGGTTGATGGTTTACGTTTTTCCTGATTAAGGTATACATTTGGTTTATGGTATGTATGAGTATTATCTAATTGTGGGATTAAAAGTGTAGCCATAAATGTAATCAGGAAAAAATTTTGTTTTTTTTAGGGAAGCTCTACAGGAAATGAATTATGCTGAAAGATGCCAAAGCAGAAGGATTATATAAGGTGTATGCAGAATTCAGTGATGTGGTTATTGAGTCAGAGGGGAATTTTTCTGCCATAGACGTGACACAACAGTTTAAAATCATTCACTTTTACTCTTAAGGCATTTATAACCATTTGAATGCATACAAAGGTAATTAAAATTGTTATACCTTTATAATCTTAGTTTTGATTTGTAAAATAGTCTTTGTAATATTTTGTTCCATTCCATGTAATTCTCTTGAAAATGCGTTAGAGTTAAGGCAATTTGTGTGTCACTTTCTTCTTGGCCATTTACCTTTATATTTTATATCATATTGTTATCCTAATGATCTGGGTAATATATAACGGGGGTCCGGTGTTATTTTGTTATAGAGTATCCTGTCCTTGCTATATAAACATAATAATTTGCTTCAAGATAGTGTTTTTTACATGCCCTTCAAGAAGTCACCTCAGGTTTCCAAGGTGGTGTCAAAATCTCCCGAAGTCATTACTGCGACTTCCCCAGAGAATTTACAACAAAGAATCTTTCAAAGAACTTAGTACCCTTGTCTTGGAAAAACATATAGAAATCACAAAAAACGAAAAAGGCATTCTTTAGATAATTATTACCGACCAAAAGTGCTTTCCACAATTCAATACGGTAAGCGTGTAAGGCTGCATTATTAGAAGAAATATATGGAAATTTGTGTACAGAGACGAACAGTCTAGCATTGAAACGAAATGAAAAGAACTGAAGAAACTCATTTAGGAAATCGACTGGATGCAAATGGCAAGAAAAGACTGTGTGGTGAATTTGTGTAGTAAAAATGTTTGTGAAGAAGTTGACTGTGCTTTAGGGTATGGTCTATCCTTTTGCTATTTGAACTGTGCACAATGCTTTGTTAAGAGCCTTCTAACGTTTTTCCTTTGGGAAACTCAGTGACCCTTACATATCATGTTTTGGATGTGAAAGGACTAAAATTTCCTCTTACGATTAATTTCCATAAACTGTTCAGCAATGCATCGACTGGATGAGAGGAGATGAAATGATTCACATCACCAGGCTAGATGTATCAGGTACCACAGTATTAATGGTTAAGGTAACTTATGTCTCAAAACAGGAAATTTATTAATGGTAGTGGTAATTACACGAAACCGGATATGAGCCTCCTGGATGAAGTAATGGTAGTCATTGCATTTAGATTTCCAAAGTTTTATAAAGAAAATAATCCTTTGAGACGTAAAATTAGCTCCGTATGCATTTGTCTTGTATGCTCTCAAAATATCTTATAAAATTGCTTTCGCCGTTGTTAGGCTAATGAAATTTACCTAGTAGAAAAAACACTTTCCTTATCACAAAATTCTTATTGAATCGATATTAGAATGTCTCAATATGAAAATGAACTAGAATGGATCTATCGGTCAGATTCAGTCAAATTTTGGAATTTAGTAAATTGTGTATTTGTGATTGTAAGTTTATTTTGAAAGGAAAATTCGATAAACAAATGCTTGAAATGATAAGGGGTAACCCTGTATAACCAATCCTCTGATATTTATATAATGGATACTGTACCTAAGATGGAGGAGTAATAAAACCTCGTAGAAGAAATTTAAAGGAGACCCGATGGAAATAGATGGTTGCTTGCCCTCTTCAGATGCGAACTATTTCAGTGTAAATTTATAGGGCATTGCAAACCAACAAATAATTTAACTTAGGTACAGTGTTTTTCGGGACATCATATTAATAAAAAATCTGTGCATGCTCTTCAGTGTTCGTAGATAACGAATACAGAATTTTAGAAAAATTGTAGGGACTTGTATTATCTGGCTCATATTTTGAATACCTACTAGCTACAATAAAGCTGTAAAATTATATTGTGGTAAAAATGACAGGCAGAATGAATTAACCAATAACAGACTTTGTTTTCTTTATTGTATCGGGTTTGAGTCATTCAAATCAGCGTTGAAAATATTCACTCTGTATGTCACTTCATATAATAACACTGAAAATTAGTAGTATAGCCTAATTACAAGATTTAAAAACTCTGTGTCCAGAAAGTTCTTGGAATCTGCATTAAAACGAGTATATTTTTGTTGAATGGCTCTCACAGATACGTACATTATTCTTTTAATTGAGAATTTTTATGTAATTTTATTTGGTACATTGCTATTTCTATAAAGTAATGGATGATTTATTTTTTACCTGTGAGGAAAAGCTTGTACCATTTAGGTGATGATAACCTTGCGGAATATAATTAGCAGGGTTATTCTTAATCGACAAATTAAACGCATGAAGGTAATACACTTTTTGCGTTGGACATACTTTGATTCATTTTATGATACGCAGTATAGTTCCAAGAAGACATCATCGTACGAAAATAGGGTTCACTTTTAGAGTTTTTGTTATCGTGAGCCTTCATGAAATAGTGGTGTAGACTTATTTTTAAATATATAGTCACGTGTATACAATGTGAAATTTATGCAGTTATTGTTCCTTATGTGAGGATGGTTCAGAGAAAAATTTTGATTTATGCAGAGATATCCAGTGAGCAAAAGCGAACATTGAGGGTAAGCATTTGTGCAAATTAGTTTTTGAGAATAAAAGAGGTGTCAAATGTATTTTTATTATCATTATAGTCTGCAGATGTAACACTTGTTTACACAAATAATTTTTGGGGTGGAAGGAAAGAGTTAAGTACTTTTTGCCATATTGCGTTTTCCAGAATAACATTAAATCGTAAGTCATAAACCATGTTTTATAACCTAAATTAAACAATTAAACTGACAAGATGCTATTTATACATTTGGCCAGGGGATAGGTCTAATTCGAAACAGTTAGGTACTTGATCTTTCTCTTATGCTGAATATAATATCAGCCCTTGAAAGACTTGTTTCTATTTTCTTATCTAACCTGTAGACGAGATTGAACTTGTGGATCCTCCTGAAGATGTTGATCGAGGAGAACTACTAGATCCCCTTGAAGACATTGATCCGGGAGAACTACTAGATCCTCCTGAAGATGTTGATCCAGGAGAAATACTAGATCCCCCTGAAGATGTCGATCTAGGAGAACTACTAGATCCCCCTGAATATATCGAGCCAGGAGAACTACTAGTTCCCCCAGAAGATATCGATTCAGGAGAACTACTAGATCCCTCTGAAGATATTGATCCAGAACTAGATCCACCTGAAGATGTCGATCCAGAACTACTAGATCCCCCTGAAGGTGTTGATCCAAGAGAACTACTAGATCCCCCCGAAGACATTGATCCAGGAGAACTACTAGATCCCCTTGAAGACATTGATCCAGGAGAACTATTAGATCCCCCTGAAGATATTGATCCAGGAGAACTACTTGTTCCCCCTGAAGGTGTCGATCCAGGAGAACTACTAAAACCCTCTGAAGATATTGATACAGAAGAACTACTAGATCCCCCTGAAGATGTTAATCCAGAAGAAATACTAGATCCGCTTGAAGATGTCGATTCAGGAGAACTACTAGAATCCCCTGCAGATATTGTTCTAGGAGAACTACTAGATCCCCCTGAAGATGTTGATCCATGAGAACTAATAGATCCCCCAGGAGACGTCGATCCAGGAGAACTACTAGATCCCCCTGAAGATGTCTGTCCAGGAGAACTACTGGATCCCTCTGCAGATATTGATCCAGGAGAACTACTAGATCTCCCTGAGGATATTGATCCAGAAGAACTACTAGATCCCCCTGAAGATGTCGATCCAGGAGAACTACTAGATCCCCCTGAAGATGTCGACCCAGGAGATCTACTAGATCCCCCTGAATATATTGATCCAGGAGAACTACTAGATCCCAATGAAGACATTGATCCAGGAGAACTACTAGATCCCCTTGAAGACATTGATCCAGGAGAACTATTAGATCCCCCTGAAGATATTGATCCAGGAGAACCAGTAAATCCCCCTGAAGATATTGATCCAGAAGAACTACTAGATCCCCCTGAAGATGTCAATCCAGAAGAACTACTAGATCCGCTTGAAGATGTCGATCCAGGAGAACTACTAGAATCCCCTGCAGATATTGTTCCAGGAGAACTACTAGATCCCCCTGAAGATGTTGATCCAGGAGAACTACTAGATTCCCCTGGAGACGTCGATCCAAGGGAACTACTAGATCCCCCTGAAGATGTCGTTCCATGAGAACTACTAGATCCGATTGAAGATGTTGATCCAGGAGAACTACTAAATCCCCCTACAGAAATTGATCCAGGAGAGCTACTAGATCCACCTAAAGATCTCGATCCATAGCTACTAGATCCCCCTGAAGATGTTGATCGAGGAGAACTACTAGATCCCCCTGAAGACGTCGATCCTGGAGACCTACTAGATCCCTTTGAAAATATGGATCCAGGAGAACTACTAGATCCCTCTGCAGATATTGATCCAGGAGAAATACTTGATCTAACTGAAGATATCGACCCATAACTACTAGATCCCTTAGAAGATGTTGATCGAGGAGAATTACTAGATCCCTCTGAAGGTGTCGATCCAGGAGAACTACTGGGTCCACTTGAAGATGTCAATCCAGGAGAACTACCAGAATCCCCGGCAGATATTGATCCAGGAGAACTACTAGACCCCCGAAGGTGGCGATCCAGGAGAACTACTAGATCCCTCTGCAGAGGTTGATCCATGAGAGCTGCTAGATGCCCCTGAAGATGTCGATCCAGGAGGACTGCTAGATCCGCTTGAAGATGTTGATTTAGGAGAACGACTAGATCCCCCTGCAGATATTGATCCAGGAGAGCTATTAGATCCATATGATGATGTCGATCCATAACTACTAGATCCCCCTGAAGATGTTGTTCGAGGAGAACTACTAGATCCCCTTGAAGATGTTGATCCAGGAGATTTACTAATGCCCCTTGAAAACGTTGATCCAGGTAAACTGCTAGATCCCCTTGAAGACGTTGATCCAGGAGAAATGCTAGATCCCCCTGAAGACGTTGATCCAGGAGAACTTCTAGATCCCCTTGAAGACATTAATCCAGGAGAACTACTAGATCCTCCTGAAGACACTGATTCAGGAGAATTATTAGATCCCCTTGAAGACATTGATCGAGAAGAACCACTAGACCCCCTTGAAGACATTGATCCAGGAGAACTACTAGATCCCCTTGAAGATATTGATCCAGGAGAACTACTAGTCCCCATGAAAGTGTCGATACAGGAGAACTATTGGATCCCCCTGAAGATATTGATCCAGGAGAACTACTAGACCCCCCTGAAGGTGGCGATCCAGGAGAAGTACTAGATCCCTCTGCAGAGGTTGGTCCATGAGAGTTGCTAGATGCCCTTGAAAATGTCGATCCAGGAGGACTACTAGATCCGCTTGAAGATGTTGATCTAGGAGAACTACTAGATCCCCCTGCAGATATTGATCCAGGATATCTACTAACGCCCCTTGAAAACGTTGATCCAGGAAAACTGCTAGATCTCCTTGAAGACGTTGATCCAGGAGAAATACTAGATCCCCCTGAAGATGTTGATCCAGGAGAACTACTAGATCCCCTTGAAGACATTAATCCAGGAGAACTACTAGATCCTCCTGAAGACACTGATTCAGGAGAATTAGTAGATCCCCTTGAAGACATTGATCGAGAAGAACCACTAGACCCCCTTGAAGACATTGATCCAGGAGAGCTACTAGATCCCCTTGAAGATATTGATCCAGGAGAACTACTAGTCCCCCCTGAAAGTGTCGATACAGGAGAACTATTGGATCCCCCTGAAGATATTGATCCAGGAGAACTACTAGACTCCCCTGAAGGTGGCGATCCAGGAGAACTACTAGATCCCTCTGCAGAGGTTGGTCCATGAGAGTTGCTAGATACCCTTGAAGATGTCGATCCAGGAGGACTAATAGATCCGCTTGAAGATGTTGATCTAGGAGAACTACTAGATCCCCCTGCAGATATTGATCCAGGAGAACTATTAGATCCATATGATGATGTCGATCCATAACTACTAGATCCCCCTGAAGATGTTGTTCGAGGAGAACTACTAGATCTCCCTGAAGACGTCGATCCTGGAGAACTCGATCCCCATGAAGTTGTTGATCCGGGAGAACTACTAGATCCCTCTGAAGATAATGATACAGGAGAAATACTAGATCTCCCTGAAGATATTGATCCAGGAGAATTACTACGTCCCCCTGAAGATGTTGATCCAGGAGAACTACTAGGTCCCCCTGAAGATGTGGATCCTGGAGGACTACTAGATCCCCCTGAAGATGTTGATCCAGGAGAACTAGATCCCCCTGCAGACGTTGACTCAGGAGAACTACTAGATCCCCTTGAGTATATTGATTCAGGAGAACTACTAGATCCCTCTGCAGAGGTTGATCCAGGAAAACTACTAGGTCCCCCTGAAGATGTCGATCCAGGAGAACTACTAGGTCCCCCTGAAGATGTCGATCCAGGAGAACTACTAGATCTCCCTGAAGATGTTGATCCAGGAGAACTAGATCCCCCTGTAGATGTTGATCCAGTAGAACTACTAGATCCCCTTGAAGATGTTGATCCAGGAGATCTACTAACGCCCCTTGAAAACAGTGATCCAGGAAAACTGCTAGATTCCCTTGAAGACGTTGATCCAGGAGAAATGCTAGATCCCCCTGAAGACGTTGATCCAGGAGAACTACTAGATCCCCTTGAAGAAATTAATCCAGGAGAACTACTAGATCCTCCTGAAGACACTGATTCTGGAGAATTAGTAGATCCCCTTGAAGACATTGATCGAGGAGAACTACTAGACCCCCTTGAAGACATTGATCCAGGAGAGCTACTAGATCCCCTTGAAGATATTGATCCAGGAGAACTACTAGTCCCCCCTGAAAGTGTCGATACAGGAGAACTATTGGATCCCCCTGAAGATATTGATCCAGAAGAACTACTAGATCCCCCTGAAGTTGTCGATCCAGGTGAACTGCTAAATCCCCCTGAAGATATTGATTTAGAAGAACTACTAGATTCTTTTGAAGATGTTGATCCAAGTGAATTAATATATCCCCCTGAAGGTGTAGATCCAGGAGAACTATTAGATCCCCCTGAAGATATTAATCCAGAAGAACTACTAGATCTCCCTGAAGTTGTTGATCCATGAGAACCATTAGATCCCCCTGAAGATATTAATGCAGGAGAACTACTAGATCCCCCTGAAGGTGTGTTTCCAGGAGAACTACTAGATCCCACTGAATATATTGATCCAGAAGAACTACTAGAATCCCCTGAAGATACTGATCCAGGAGAACTACTAGATCCCCCTGAAGGTGTTGATCCAGAAGAACTACTAGATCCCCCTGAAAATATTGATCCAGAAGAACTACTAGATCCCCCTGAAGGTGTCTTTCCCAGAGAACTACTAGATCCCCCCGAATATATTGATCCAGAAGAACTACTAGATCCCCCTGAAGATATTGATCCAGGAGAAATACTAGATCCCCCTGAATGTGTCAATCCAGAAGAACTACTAGATCCCCCTGAAGGTGTCGATCCAGGAGAACTACTAGATCTCCCTGAAGATGTTGATCCAGGAGAACTAAATCCCTCTGTAGACGTTGATCCAGTAGAACTACTAGATCCCCTTGAAGATGTTGATCCAGGAGATCTACTAACGCCCCTTGAAAACATTGATCCAGGAAAACTACTAGATCCCCTTGAAGACGTTGATCCAGGAGAATTGCTAGATCCCCCTGAAGACGTTGATCCAGGAGAACTACTAGATCCCCTTGAAGACATTAATGATCCAGGAGAACTACTAGATCCCTTTGAAGACATTAATCCAGGAGAACTACTAGATCCTCCTGAAGACACCGATTCAGGAGAATTAGTAGATCCCCTTGAAGACATTGATCGAGGAGAACTACTAGACCCCCTTGAAGACATTGATCCAGGAGAGCTACTAAATCCCCTTGAAGATATTGATCCAGGAGAACTACTAGTCCCCCCTGAAAGTGTCGATAGAGGAGAACTATTGGATCCCCCTGAAGATATTGATCCAGAAGAACTACTAGATCCCCCTGATGTTGTCGATTCAGGTGAACTGCTAAATCCTCCTGAAGATATTGATTTAGAAGAACTACTAGATTCTTTTGAAGACGTTGATCCAAGTGAACTAATATATCCCCCTGAAGGTGTAGATCCAGGAGAACTTTTAGATCCCCCTGAAGATATTAATCCAGAAGAACTACTAGATCTCCCAGAAGATGTTGATCCATGAGAACCATTAGATCCCCCTGAAGATATTAATGCAGGAGAACTACTAGATCCCCCTGAAGGTGTGTTTCCAGGAGAGCTAATAGATCCCCCAGAATATATTGATCCAGAAGAACTACTAGATCCCCTGAAGATATTGATGCCAGGAAACCTACTAGAAATGTCTTTCCCAGAGAACTTCTAGATCCCCTGAATGTCCAGAAGAACTCAATCCCCTGAAGATATTGATCCAGGAGAAATACTAGATCTCCCTGAATGTGTCAATCCAGAAGAACTACTAGATCCCCCTGAAGGTGCCTTTCCCGAAGAACTACTAGATCCTCCTGAATATATTGATCCAGAAGAACTACTAGATCCCCCTGAAGATATTGATCCATGAGAACTACTAGATTCCCTTGAAGGTGCCGATCCAGGGGAACTACTAGATCCTCCTGAAGATATTGATCCAGGAAAACTGCTAGATTCCCCTGAAGGTGTCTTTCCCGGAGAACCACTAGATCCCACTGAATATGTTGATCCAGAAGATATTGAAGACATTGATCCAGGAGAACTACCAGATCCCCTGAAGGTGTCTCCAGGAGAACTATTGATCCATAAGAACTACTAGATCCACCTGAAGATGTTGATCCTGGAGAACTCCAAGATGTCGAGCCAGGAGAACTATTAGATCCCCTTGAATATATTGATCCAGGAGAACTACCAGATCTCCCTGAAGGTGTCGATCCAGTAGAACTACTAGATCCCCCAGTGAATGTTGATTCAGGAGAACTGTTAGATCCCTCTAAATATGTTGATCCAGGAGAATTACTAAGTCCCACTGTAGATTCTGATCCAGGAGAACTACTAGATCCCCCTGACGATATCGATCCAGAAGAACTACTATTTCCTCCGGAAGTTGTTGATCCAGGAGAACTACTAAATCCCCCTGAAGATTTTGATGCAGGAGAACTACTAGATCCCCTAGAAGATGTCGATCCAGGATATTTACTAGATCCCCTTGAAGATGTCAGTCCAGGAGAACTACTCGACTCTTCTGAAGATAATGATACAGGAAAACTGCTAGATACCCCTGAAGGCATTGATCCAAGAGAATTACTATATCCCCCTAAAGATGTCGATCCAGGAGAACTACTAGGTCCTTTTGTAGAAGTTAATCGAGCAGAATTAGTAGATCTTGAAGAAGTTGAGCCAGCAGAACTAATAGATCCTCCTGAAGAAGCTGAGCCAGCTGAGCTAGTAGCATCATCTGTAGAAGTTGACCCAGCTAATGTTGTAGAATCAGTTGAAGTTCCAGATGAAGATGAGCCTCCTGAGGAAGATGAAGCAACAGAATTAGTAGAATCACATGCAAAAATGATAATGAAATCACAAAAAAGGTTGTAAAGCCCAGCCACAGGAGACAGATATTGAGGTCTGGGAATAGAAAGGAAGGGGTAGGATGTAGGGCTTTACTCCACAACCTAATAAATTATGATGAAAGCGAGCAGTAGAAGTAGGAGTTTTTTCTCAATCAGTATAGAAAACAAGTGCCATTATAATACACATATTGAATAGGCTTCGGTTTGGATGAACCAATGCTGACCCTGCCCAGGTTTCTGTTGAACATTACTCTAGTCTCTGCAACAGCAGCAATTGAAATGAGTTCGCCTGTATTATGCTTGACGACTAAGAACAAAAATAAGAAAAAAAGTGTTACCCACAAAGAAGCTTTGCATTTATATCATCGTACACTTCTGAGTGGATACATTTGCTATATGTCTTCAAATTATATTGCTTGAAGAAGTGCCAGTGTCTATCTCTTCAGGTGTGGTTAGCGTTGTGCATATTATAATGACACTTTTCTATGCTGATTGCAAAAGACTCCTACTTCTACTTTTTGCTTTCATCATAATTTATCAGGTCTCGGAGTAAAGCCCTATGCCCTACACCTTCTTTTGTATCCACTGACCTCCATATCTATCTCTTGTGGCTGGGCTTTGCTACCCATTTTGTGATTTCATCACTTTTTTTGCCCGTGATTTCAGTCCTTTTATGCAATGGCAACGCCCTAGATCGAGAAAAATATGGTAAAATAGGAATGGGGGTTATGTAGGTTTTAGATTCACTTTTATTAGATATATATGTGGCTTTCCTGTGATTATGGTCAGCTCAGCTCGTTTGTGCATAATTATACATATATATATATATATATATATATATATATATATATATATATATATATATATATATATATATATATATATATATATATATATATATATATATATGCATCAGAGGTTCTCAACCTTTATTGCTTAGTGGCGCATTAATGATATATCCTGGAATTTGTCGGCGCATCAACTATTTAGTCAGTGTAATTATAACTATTATTATGTAAGCCTGCTACATATTCAACTGACAGAAAGGTACACACTATGTAGGGCTACCCATAATGTTAGTTCAAATATATGTGCACACATGTGTAATGGTTATGATAATGAAGTAATACCGTAATAATAATAATAATAATAATAATAATAATAATAATAACAATAATAATAATTATTATTATTATTATTATTATTATTATTGTTTTCATTAATAATAATAATCTTATTATTATTAATATTATTTTTTTCTATTATAGCCTATATGAATGAATTAATGAGCACATGGGAATGATGTACAACATACATTCCAGTTGTAGATTAAACATACTTGATTAATGGGACCCTTGCGTCTGTCTGGATTTGCATATCCTTTCGATGTTAGGAGGGACACTGAACAGGCACACTCTCATTTCCTCTTCAACACTCAGCAATCTAGACCTCTTCTTAGTTTTGACGTTTGTGAGTGTTGAAAATCCTAGTTCACACAGATATGAGGTCGAGAACTGCAGCAATATTTTCTGGGCTTTTAGGGCTATATGAGGGTGTTCCTTTTCAAATCTTATCCAAAAGCTTTCTATTGACATATCCAAGTACTCCAGTTTTAGCGTGCGGTCATTACGGATGTTAATTAGTTCCTCTTCTTCAAGGATACTAAGTTGTGGCTTGCTTGAGGGATCATGGATGAAAGGATTTTCTTACTCAATCATATTGATCAGCAGATATATAAGGGAAATATTTTTCAATGTTCCATTCCAGAATTTCAAGGTGCTCCTTGATGACTGGAATGATGTCTGTATATTTAGCTTCAGCAGTCTTTAGAAACATATCAGCATTGCCATCACTCACCCTATCTTGCCAATGCCTTATTTTCTCCAGCAAGCCCTTTATTTTGTCTGATGATGTTAACATATTTTCATTCTTCCCTTGCATACTAGTATTAACCTTGTTTAGATGTTCAAATATATCCGCCAGGTAGCATAACTTTGCGCTCCAAATTTCATCAGCCAGTAGTTCACAAAATTCCGGTTTTCCCTGAAGAGTAAAGAAAACTATCATTTCCTGTCTCAGTTCATGTACTCTCGACAACACTTTGCCTCTTGATAGCCACCTGACCTCTATATGCAGGAGAAGGCCTTCGTGGGCAGATCCCATGTCTTCACAGAGAATGGAAAACAGTCTTGTCTGCTTTGGTCTGCTCTTTATGAAGTTTAGCATCTTTACAACACTTTCAAGCACAAGCTTTAATTCCTGTCCAAGTGTCTTTGCACTAAAATTTTCACGATGTAAGAAACAATGTGTTGTAACCAGGTGTGGGGTTTCCTTCTGCACTAATGACACGAAACCTTCTACTGATCCCACCATAGATGGACAACCATCTGTGCAAATTCCCACACATAATTTCCACGTCAGTCCCATTTCTTTCAAATATTCTGCTACTGAGGAGAATATGTCCTGTCCTGAAGTTTGCACAAGTTCTTTGCAGCACAAAAATTGTTCAGTTATTTTATTATCAGCAACATATCTGATGAACACTAGTAATTGGGATATACCTCCAATATCAGTTGACTCGCCTGCTTGCAGAACATACATTTTATCTTTCATAAGCTCATTGACAGTCTTTTCAATGTCAGACGACATTTCCTTGATTTGTCTACCAATAGTGTCGTCCGAGAGAGGTATTTTTTTTTACTTCTTTTTCAGCCTCACCACCAAACAAAGTTTTCACTACAGCACAATAAGTTGGGCGAAAATATGACTCTGCAACTGAATGAGGTTTCATATGTTTTGCCGTCTGCTCCGCCACTAAATAACTTGCTTTCTGTGTTTTTTCTGCTACCTTAACTTTTTTTCTCAAACCTAAGCCTTTGTTGTTTGTTATCTTTCAAAAGTCTTTTAAAGTAATCCACAGGTTTCTGAGAGAGGTGCTTATGTTTTGTTGTTAAATGTCTTTTCATTTTCATAGGAGTCATAGATTCATTTGACAGCACAATGCCACAAACAATGTACTTTGGTCTTGGACCAAACTCGTCATCACAGCAAGTAAACCGAAGTTCTAGATAACTCTCATTATACAAGCGAAATGATTTAATGCCGATGTCCTTGCTGCTATGTTTGTGCTGAGGCCACCCTTGGACCTGAAGGACTGGACAAGATTTCAGCTGTCACTTCACTTTCCCTGCTAGGACCTGCACAAATAATCTCACTTTGAAGCGTCACTTCACTTTCCACTATCGGATATGAACAAGAAGGCTGGCTTTCAGTAGTTAATCTTGCTTCAAGTCCAGTGTCTTTGACACGTATACCTTGTGAATCATTATCAACTTCCACTCCATCTCTGCTGCTGTCAGTGTCATCAAGTCGCTTGCGTTTTCTTATGATAAACTTTTCCATGTTTTGCAAGGTTCAAACTTATTACCGCCACAGTAATAACATGCACGACGGTCATAGATGCACTGTTACTGGTACCTTCCTCTCATGCAGCTAGGATGAATGCTGGGAGAGGGGAACGGAGTAGCTAGCCGCGGTACAGACGGGAGGTGTATGTGTATAGTCCTTGTGTTATTTTTTAAAGGGAATGTGTTCTTCACACACACACACACACAATCAATCATACATACATACATGCACACAGACACACACACACACACACACACATATATATATATATATATATATATACACCTATCCATAAATTTCCATATATATATATATATATTATACACCTATCCATGAAATTTATATATATATATATATGGGGATATATATATATATATATATATATATATATATATACAGGTTGAGAATCACTGATATATATATATATATATATATATATATATATATATATATATATATATATATATATTTTCATTTTATTGCCTTGTAATATGTATATCATTCTATGATTCTGATATATTTACTGTTCTGGTTATAATGTATTATGTGTAAGGATAATAATTGTTGACGTATCACATGTAGTGTAATGTAAAATCTCGTAAGAGTTAGTCATTTGGGTAACTTAGTAATAACGTAGTATGTGATCACCCAGTTTGTCCCCTAGCAACAAGTGTTCTGTATTTGTGATTTCATATGTCGTGGTTTGGTTCGGTTGTCGTCGTTAGAGATAATGAGTTAGCAAGAGAGGGAATGGCAATTGAGTCGTGTAGGGTTTTGTCTCATACAAGAAAAAGACAAATGATTTCGCAATGTTTCATGTACTGTTCTGGAAACCAACATTGGTTCTTCGTCTTGTTTTGAAAGCGTACTGTTTGTAGTTGTCAGGTGCCATTTGTTGTGATCGTGTTCAGATTTCGTTAAGAGCTTCGTCTCATACGATTTTTTGTTCGAGTCACACGCCTTTTTGAGAGTAAATGCACATATCTCAATTGATTACGTCATGTTTTGTAAGATTGCGTTGCTCTGATCAAGTATTGTTCTGATGTCATCTGATAGTTTCGTTTCTAACTGGAATCCACAAAATTTGTTCATTATGGTTTCAGAGACCATTCGAGTTGGTTCTCTCTCTCTCTCTCTCTCTCTCTCTCTCTCTCTCTCTCTCTCTCTCTCTCTCTCTCTCTCTCTCTCTCTTCTAAATAGAGTAATTATTAATGTAAAATATTTGTGTGGTCACTGGTATTAATCTTAGCTTTTGAGATCTGAATGTAGAAAAACTGTGTAACGGCACCTAACAAAAAAGTGTGTTTTGTGAATCTCAAGCAGCTGCACTTCAGGTGATTTTGCAAAAGTTTTCACAAGCATGTGAAAGGTAAAGTGAATTTTACTTATTATTACCATGGTATAATAAGGTATATTAAGGAATTTTGACTTGGTGAAATTATTATTGGTAAACCTTTTGTGTATTTTTGTGTGTTATTGTGTTTGCAATCTCTTGATTTTTCACATTTTATATATTGGTGATTGAACATTTATTTACTTTGCATTTTTAATATTTCTTGATAATTTAGTATTGCGTACTTGATTTAATTTTCATTTACTAAGATTTTCTGTTCAAATTTTGAGTAATTCTTAATAGTTTAAATTTTGCTTTAATTTAATTTCTTGATAAATTAAATTTTTTGTGATTTAGTTTTGTTTAATAATTTAATTCAAGAATTGATTAAATTTTTTTATGTTTTCAAGTAATAGTGAATTTTTTCAGATTGTGAGTTCTAATGATAAATTTTGAATGTAAAAATAAATTTTTGTATTCAATGGTTTTAAAAAGGGTGTTTCATTTGTTGACTGTCAGTGAACAGGATTAATTGTGTGCATAAGGCAAAGTGATAAACATGTTTTGTTCCTTTAATTTTGCTAAAGTTAATTAAGACCAGGGAAACAGTTAAAAGTTGTTTGATGGAGTGTTGCCCTTTTTCTCTGGTACATTCCTTGTATAATTGTTGATACCTCACACTTGTTTTGATAAACTTCGTTTGATTTTTTTTATGATTAATAAGCTTTTTTAAGGGATCACTGTTACCTTTAGAGTATTCAGTCTTAATTTTTATTGTTATGAGAGTTCAGATATCTGGCTGAAGTGAGGTAAATTTTTGAGTTCTGTGATTAGTTGTGTAATAACCAGGTACTTGGTACACTTTATGGCAATATAGAATTTTTGGTGCCCAGACCTGGGAACAAAACAAAATATCACTCTGGTTTATGGTTTATACTAGTGGTGTTAGGAATTTTTTGATAGGAGAGTGACCACATAATTATTTTTGCATAGCATTGTCAATTATTTAGTTGAGTAACTTAGAGAAAATGGCTGTGTTCAATGTGTAGAAGTTTTTAGCAGCTCTTTCCATCCAAGAGTTATCTGAATCCAACCTGACTAAGGCACAGTGGACTGCTTTAGCAGTGGCATGTGGGGGTAATGTGCCTAGTGATGGTGGCCTTCCAGGCAGTCTCCTGGCTCGATCTGTGGTCCTTCATAGTATTGAAGGTAGCTGCTTCCTCGGGTGCTATCGTGCCTGGGGAGGACTCTGCCTTTGGGAGACTGTGCCAGTCTGGAGGTAGGGCCATCTCCTACCTTGCCCACCAGACGGCAAACCTGTGGGCAAACCAGGCCCTGAAGTGGAGAGATGCCGTTCTCTCTCGCTTCTCCAGGTCTGTAGGACCCGAGTCAGCAATGAACCTAAGGAATGGACTGTTGCGGGGGTCCGCCTCACTCTTCCCTAGGGAGTTGGTGGACGCTGCGGTAGACAAGCGCCGGGCCGATGACAGCGACCGGCTTGTCCACCAGTCAGTGGTCAATACCCACTGCATCCCACACAATAACTTTTAACTCAGTTCCTGTCAGCCACCATTTGGATAGTGCTCTTAAAATCTATTAACCGAATGACCTCATTTGAATGTATTGCTCTGAATGTGTTCGAATTTGATGATGATACTTCCACGTCACATTTTGTAATAGGTGCAAAAGCATTCAAGCTTCATTATGTCATTTCATTTCCTCCATGCAATGAAGGCAGGTTTGACGATCTTGCTATATATCGTGAACACAAAACAATGGGTCAGATCAGTGTTTGGATGGGTGAACAGCAAAAATTACCGGAAGCCCTCGACATATAAACCCCCGAAAATAAGAGTTGGGTAGGGTGCTGGACCAACAACTTCATCCTTTAACTACTTGCTAAGATGGGGAGTGTAGCACCACCTGAGGTCATGCTCTCTCTCTCTCTCTCTCTCTCTCTCTCTCTCTCTCTCTCTCTCTCTCTCTCTCTCTCTCTCTCTCTCTCTCTCTCTATATATATATATATATATATATATATATATATATATATATATATATATATATATATATATATAATGAGTTTGGTTGCATATAGGTCTATACGAATGGAGCTGAAGTAGAAAACGAAAATTTTTTCACTAATATATCATTGAGATAGAAATTACTGAAAGATACTGAAAAACATGTCTTTAAATTCTGTCTAGAACAACCAAGGGTTCATTTTGTATATGTTCTTTCACTTTAAGTTTATATACAGGAAGTGGTAGGTTTTTTCTCATGAAGTTTTGAAATATTGATCTTTTGTGTATTATTTTGAATTTTTTTTTTTTATTTTAGTGTGGAATATATTGATGTTGTAAGGTTTTAAAAATTTTTATATTTGTTGTGATAGAGCACTCAGATTCTCTAATATGTATGGTCAATATATTACTGTATAATAAATCAAAATGATCTTAGCTATTTACTTGACCCTGATGGTCCTGTCGATGATGATGAAGTTGATGCTACTGCCGATGTTGGTCCAGTAGATTTTCCAGACGATGTGTGTTCAGTAGATCTTGCATATGGGGTTGAGCCAGTTGATTGTCGAGTTGGTGAGGAGTCAGTAGATGCTGCAGAGGATGCTAAACTAGCAAATCCTTGGGATGATATGGAACTAATAGACTCTGCAGATGAAGATGAAACAGTAGATCCTCCAGATGATATGAAAATAGTAGATTGTTTCAAGGATGTTGAACCAGTTGATCCTTCAGTTGATGTGGTGGGAGTAGAGCTTGCAGAGGATGTTGAACCGTTTGATCCTACAGTGGGTATGGTGGAAGTAGAATCTGCAGGGGATGTTAAACCAATTGATCCTCTGAATGATGTGGAGCTGATAGATTTTTCGTTGTATGAAGAATAGGAAGATCCTGAAGATGATGTGGAGATAGAATCTATAGAAGATGTTGAACCAGTATATTCACTCGACGACCTGGCGTCAGTGGATCCTGCAGAGAATGTTAAAACAGTAGAACCGCCAGATGATTTATAAACAGTAGATCCTCCAGATGATGATGAACCAGTATATACTTCAGATGGTGTACTGTCAGTAGATCCTACAATGGATGTTAAACTAGTAGATCTGCCAGAAGATTTGGTGATAATAGATTCTGAAGATGATGCTGAACCAGTAGAGTCTCTAGAAGATGAGGAAAGAGTAGATTCTTCAGAGGATTTAGAATCAGTAGATCCTGAAGATAGTGTAGAGATAGATTCTTTAGAAGATGTTGAACCAGTATATCCACTAGATGACTTGGTGTTAGAAGCTCCTGCAGAGGATGTTAAACCAATAGATCCAACAGATGATTTGGAAACAGTAGATCCTCCAGATGATGATGAACCAGTATGTCCTTCAGATGGTGTTCTGTCAGTAGATCTTACAATGGATGTTAAACTAGTAGATCTGCCAGAAGATTTAGTGCTTATAGATCCTGAAGATGATGTTGAACCACTAGAGTCTCTAGAAGATGAGGAAAGAGTAGATTCTTCATAGGATGTAGAATCAGTAGTTCCTGAAGATGATGTATAGACAGATTCTATAGAAGATGTTGAACCATTATGTCCACTAGATGACTTGGTTTCAGTAGATCCTGCAGAGGATGTTAAACCAGTAGATCCAACAGATGATTTGGAAACAGTAGAACCTCCAGATGATGATGAACCAGTATATCCTTCAGATGGTGTACTGTCAGTAGATCCTACAATGGATGTTAAACTAGAAGATCTGCTAGAATTGGTGCTAAGAGATTCTGAAGATGATGCTGAACCAGTAGAGTCTCTAGAAGATGAGGAAAGAGTAGATTCTTCATAGGATGTAGAATCAGTAGTTCCTGAAGATGATGTATAGACAGATTCTATAGAAGTTGTTGAACCATTATGTCCACTAGATGACTTGGTTTCAGTAGATCCTGCAGAGGATGTTAAACCAGTAGATCCAGCAGATGATTTGGAAACAGTAGATCCTCTAGATGATGATGAGCCAGTATATCCTTCAGATGGTGTACTGTCAGTAGATCCTACAATGGATGTTAAACTAGAAGATCTGCTAGATTTGGTGCTAATAGATTCTGAAGATGATGCTGAACCAGTAGAATCTCTAGAAGATGAGGAAAGAGTAGATTCTTCATAGGATGTAGAATCAGTAGTTCCTGAAGATGATGTATAGACAGAGTCTATAGAAGATGTTGAACCATTATGTCCACTAGATGACTTGGTTTCAGTAGATCCTGCAGAGATGTTAAACCAGTAGATCAACAGATGATTTGGAAACAGTAGATCCTCTAGATGATGATGAGCCAGTATATCCTTCAGATGGTGTACTGTCAGTAGATCCTACAATGGATGTTAAACTAGAAAATCTGCTAGATTTGGTGCTAATAGATTCTGAAGATGATGCTGTACCAGTAGAGTCTCTAGAAGATGGGGAAATTTTAGATTCTTCATAGGATGTAGAATCAGTAGTTCCTGAAGATGATGTATAGACAGAGTCTATAGAAGATGTTGAACCATTATGTCCACTAGATGACTTGGTTTCAGTAGATCCTGCAGAGGATGTTAAACCAGTAGATCCAACAGATGATTTGGAAACAGTAGATCCTCTAGATGATGATGAGCCAGTATATCCTTCAGATGGTGTACTGTCAGTAGATCCTACAATGGATGTTAAACTAGAAAATCTGCTAGATTTGGTGCTAATAGATTCTGAAGATGATGCTGAACCAGTAGAGTCTCTAGAAGATGAGGAAAGAGTAGATTCTTCATAGGATGTAGAATCAGTAGATCCTGAAGATGATGTATAGATAGATTCTATAGAAGACGTTGAACCATTATATCCACGAGATGAGTTGGTGTAAGTAGATCTTGCAGAGGACGTTAAACCAGTAGATCCTGCAGATGATTTGGAAATAGTAGATCCTCCAGATGATGATGATCCAGTATATCCTTCAGATGGTGTACTGTCAGTAGATCCTACAATGGATGTTAAACTAGTAGATCTGCCAGAAGATTTGGTGCTAATAGGTTCTGAAGATGATGTTGAACCAGTAGAGGAAACAGTAGATTCTGCAGAGGATGTAGAAACAGTATATCCAGAAGATGATGTAGAGATGGATTCTATAGATGTTGAAACAGTATATCCACTAGATGACTTGATGTCAGTAGATCCTGCAGATGATGTTAAACCAGTAGATCTAGTAGGTGATTTGGATACAGTAGATCCTCCAGATGATTTCGAACCAATATCTCCTTCAGATGGTGTACTGTCAGTAGATCCTACAATGGATGTTAAACTTGTAGGTCTGCCAGAAGATTTGGTGCTAATAGATTTCGAAGATGATGTAGAAACAGTAGATTCTGTAGAGGATGTTGAGCTCTTTGATCTTCCAGTTGATGCTGGGGCACTAGATTCTTCAGAGGATGTTGAACCAGTTAATCCTCTGGATGATGTGGAGCTGATAGATTCTGGAGATGATGAAGAGATAATAGGTTCTGCAGAGGATGTTGAACTGGTTGATCCTCTTGTTGACTTGGTGTCAGTAGATCCTGCAGATGATGTTAAAACAGTATATTTTCCAGATGATTTGGTGTCACTAGATCCTGCAGAGGATGTTGAAGCAGTAGAGGAAATAGATTCTTGAGAGTATGATGAACCAGAAGATCCTCCAAATGATGTGAAGACATTGGAAACTGTAGATGATGATGAACCAGTATAGCCTTCATTTGAAGTGTCAACAGGTCCTGCAGAGGATGCTGATGCAGTTAACCCTTCAGCTTATATGATTTTTAGATTTATACTTTTCCACAAAACGTTTCATCACGACCTTATTTGTGCTTACTATTTTGAAAATTAGTTTTGATTTTTTTTAGTACAGACCGTAGAGAATGTATTTACAGTATTAAAATACATACATACTTACAGACATACATACACATACATACATACATACATACATATATATATATATATATATATATATATATATATATATATATATATATATATATATATATATATATATATATATATATATATATATATATGTATATATATATATATATATATATAATAATAAGAGATATATAGAGTGAGATATATATATGTGTGTATAAACCATTTAGTATATTTTTAGAACGTAAAAATGCAATTTATATTTCACCACGTGTAAACAATAGTAACTGGTAGTTTCTAGTTCAATAAGATTTATCTGTGTATGTGAAAGGAATGAGGAAATAGGCCTCTGTTAATAAAATGTAGAAGATATTCGTATAAAGTATTAAATAAAAAAATCAATTATATTCGTACGAAATATTAAAGATCACTCTAACTTTTTTTTTATCTCAAATATGCTACTACATTCTGCTATGTTTGGAAAGAGACTTACTGCAGATATTACTTTCTTAGATTTTCTGTTGATTTAGACCTTGTAATTATGTGATTATTATGCAGACTCATAGATAGAGCTCATATTATTCCTCATACTTAGTATTAAGGTTGTGATTAATATGCATATGTTTCTTCATAAAAGCTTCAGTTGTTCCATCCATCAGTTTTCAGAAAGTTTCGTAGATTCAGAAATAAAATATACTCGAGTACACTTAGTAAAGTTACGTTTTCATTTAGAATAAGACCCCCAAATACACAGCGAATGTAAAAGCAGAAATAACAGGGGGACTATTTATAATTTGAAAATATACGAACAACGTCGGAAAGATCACTGCAATAGGCTTAAAAGCTGTATGAGAAAGGAGTCGGTGTGGCTTTAAAATACGAAATATATATTTTTTCTTCTTTGCTTCTTACAGTTAATAATGATAGTTAAGAAAACATAATTTTCAATACATACCATTACTAACTGTCCGCCATGCTATACTTTTTCCCGTTTGCTTCACATATGAAAAAATAACGAAGCTTATGTATTTAGAATTTAAATGCAAGATTTCGAGGTAAATACCTTTCGAGTTTGCTTTACGCACATAATGAAAAATATATATATATATATATATATATATATATATATATGTATATATATATATATATATATATATATATATATATCACTATATATACGCTTATGTATTTATAATTTAAATGCAAGATTTTTGAGGTTCCCCCGCTCGTTCCCTTTTGTGATACAAGACTTTTCTGTCGCCAGTCGGGTCTGGTAGGGCGATAGCTGCAGTGGCAGCAGCAGCAGCAGGCAGTTTTTGGAGTCGACGTTGGCGAGTTTTTGAGCAGCAAATTGGAGCAATTGTAGGTGGATACCATGACCCGTGTGACCACGAGCTGCTCATCTTTGATGACAGCGTGAGGCTGTCCTGGCGTCTCCATCGGGGTATTCTAATCTTGTCCCTGTTGTGCAGCTGAGGGCTGTCTTGGTGAGTGTTTGGTTTTTTCTGCCTATATTTTGCCTTTTTTTATATATAAAGTTAATTGTTTATTTAACTATTTTGTTTATATATATCTTTTATATACTCATTGTAAATATAATAAATCAATATTAAGCTCATTTTATTTTTGTTGTTTTCTCCTCCTTTGTTTGTTGCATCTGCCGTCAGTCATGACAGCCCCGTCCTGAGTATGTTAAAGAACCTGCATAACGATATGACAGGGCGGCTCTGTTTTTGGCTGGCGGGGTTGTTACGGCATTGGAGGATAAAAAAAAAAATCTTTTTTTTCTTTTAGGTGGGAGGTGTCACGTTAAGTGATATACCTTCAAGTTTTTTTGTTTTGATGCTTTCGTGGTGAGCTGCCGGTTTTCTGTCGCCAGTCGGGTCTGGTAATATTTTTGGAACGTTGGTCGAGTATATATATATCATCTTTGATGATATAGGGCTGTCTTGGTGACCCGATGGAGAACGTATGTTTGGTTTTTTTTCTGCCTTGTTGTTTAATTTTGCCTTTTTTTATATACTTTTTGTTTATAAAGTTAATTGTTTATTTAACTTGATTTTGTTTAGTGCTGCCTTTTGGCTTTTTTTTGTACTTATGTTTTTATCTTTTACCAGACCTGACAAAAGTCAATAGAAATATCTTGAAGTAGGTTGTTGTCTGCACAAACACAAAAGTCTAGTATCTTGTAAACAGTCAGATAGAAATTTTGATTGATTGAAGAATTGCTTTCTTGTTTATTTTACGTAATTCTTTTAAAGTATTTTGGAATAGCCATCAGAATATTTTTTTTTGACTTTTTCGTATAGTTTTTAAAAATAAAACCATGACAAAGTATTAACCACTTGTGGTGGTATGAGACTAAACGATCTCTTACAAATGCTCGTCATTTAATGATAATTAGACAGTTCTCTTTTCTAGGGATCTTCAATATTTTTATTCCTTCAGGCACTTAAAAGAAGTCTTTAGTGCGGTTTCTTATTTGTTAGATTTTTCAACAAATGATATCTATAAGCATTGCAAACCATAGCCATCAAATGCTTTGTGATTTTTTTTCCTTATTAACGCATGTGTTTAGAAGCTTAATTATTACGAACCAAATTACGCCCCCAGCGTTTTATCCCTTTCACTGTTATCTTCATAATATTTGAGAGAACCAGATATTTTTGTTAAATTATGCCGAATGTTATGTCCGTTTTTTCATGGTGCATATTCAGAACCATTGTGAATGAAAGTCCGCGTTCAAGTTGTCACTACTGAGTTTGAAGTTGTGAAAATTTTCACATTTTCCGAACCAGGTTAAAAATATTCACTAAAGAAAAAGATTTGAGAAATACCAAATATGGAAACGACAACTTACCTTGGGTAGTAACTGTAGTGATTGACCCAAAGATTTCATTTTTGAGGGAATTTATTTCTTGCTGTAGTTGATTTTGGTACTTGGTGAGATTGCTGTTGACAGATTGCGCTTTGGTAACTGCCTGATTTAGTAATGATGAGGCAGCGCCGGTCATTATGCTTTTGTCTGTTTGGACATAACTGGTGGCAGTCTTGAGGTCATTTGTATAAGACCTCATGTTTGTTGTCAAAGTATCAATTTCATTGATATACGAACCAATATCAGCTAGTTTATCCATAAGGATGGATATATTTGTTAATAAATTGTAAATGAATTCAGACTTTTCAGCTGCCGTTAATCTTTTGTGTCGTCGACGTGAATTTGACGCATTTGTAAATTTTGAATCTCCTGATTCATATTTGCGAACTCAGAGGTTGCATTGTCAACTTTGTCTGCTAAGGCTTGCTTGGCGCTTAGCTTCCCTTGAGGAGAGAGGGCTGCGGAAGATGCTTTTGCAGTAGATGTACTTGCAGATGCTGTAATAAAAATTGACATTTGAATTATTAGTAATACTGTATATTGAAAGGTCTTTGATAAATCCTGATTATCTTTAGTGGGTTGTATAGTGTTTTCATATTCTCCTGCTGTTATATCATTTTGTTTCATACTTGTCTGCAAATATCTTGTCATAAGGAAGTTTGAGATGAAATAGCGTTTGATAAACGTTGAAGGTCGTCATTGTTGGTTCCTGTTGTGGAAAAGTATTTACTGATACTTCATTTCCAACGTGTGACAGAGAGCGAAAGCTTTATTTGATGGTGTCTCCGTAGTCAAGCTTAGCGACTGAAATAAATGGCATAATTTAAATGTGTTCATCCTCTGGTAAATAATAGTTTATGGAAAGAAATGTGACAGCTAAGTCAAACAGCGAGAGAGATCAAGGGTGAATGATCAGCTGGTAATGGTAAAAAAAAAAAAAAAAGACAAAATACGGTATGGAGGAAACTGTCTTTTTGTTTATGAAAGCAGTTCGTGCATGTAATCCACCTGTCGAAGAATGTTATCCTTGTGATTATATTCAGTTTAGATTCAGTAGGTGATATTGTATAGGTTGATGAAAGTATATTAGTGTAATAGGTATCCGCATAATCTTTGTTCCATTCCTTGAAATTTGCTTGAGTCACTTTCTTCGTGGCCATTTACCTTTATATTTCATATCACGTTGTCATCCTTCTGGTCTGAGTAATATATAACGAGGGTCATATGCTCCTTTTTTTTAGTGTATCCTATCCTTGCCTGTGTAATAGCAATTTACATAAGGAGCTGTAATTATAC
Organism: Macrobrachium rosenbergii; assembly: GCF_040412425.1. NCBI lineage: Eukaryota > Metazoa > Arthropoda > Malacostraca > Decapoda > Palaemonidae > Macrobrachium > Macrobrachium rosenbergii. Next base: position 45,658,971 of record NC_089753.1, on the reverse strand, counting down.
CAATTCACTAGCGCAGGCGGTGATGAATGAAGGCTCTTGTTAAGTGGGGAACACCCGTTAATGGCAAGGTGTTATGTGCCAGTAAGTGCGAGCTGCATATATATTAACTCATTTGACATCCCGTCTTCGGTATTTGTGAAAGGCTGATGTGTATGTAAATGTATGAGATTATATACACCCAAGTAATTAGCTAATTTAACATCAGTTGGTATTTTTGGATGTTTTCAGGTATGTTGTTCATATTTGTCAATATGCTTACCTCGCTATTTATTGGAAGAGTACTTATATTGATCTAAATCGTTTTGAATTATACTTTGAACGTGTTATGTGAACATTTTGTTTTTATAGTTCAAAGTCGCAGATTTGTTTGTGTCAGTGTGATCAGACCGTCAGTATGAATAATGTGTTTAGTGATTTCCATTATTTTCTTTAGTACTGTCGAGTTTTTGTCTTGAAAGGATGTGGTTCATGGTTTACGTTTTTCCTGCTTAAAGTATACATTTGGTTTATGGTATGTATGAGTATTATCTAATTATAGGATCAAAAGTGTAGCCATCAGTGTAACAAGGCAAAATTTGTTTTTTTTAGGGGAAGTTGTACGGGAAATGAATTATGCTGAAAGAAGCCGAAGCGGAAGGATTATATAAGGTGCATGCAGAATTCAGTGATGTGCTTATTGAGTCAGAGGGGAATTTTTCTGGCATAGGCGTGACACAACAGTTTAAAATCTTCCACTTTTACTCTTAAGGGATGTATAACCATTTGAATGCATACAAAGGTAATTAAAATTGTTATATACCCCTTATAACCTTAGTTTTGATTTTTAAAAGTCTTTTTTGTAATATTTTATTCCGTTCCATGTAATTCTCTTGAAAATGCCTTAGAGTAAAGGCAGTTTGTTATGTCACTTTCTTCTTGGTCATTTACCTTTATATTTTATATAATATTGTTATCCTAATGATCTGAGTAATATATGACGAGGATCCTGTGTTATTTTGCTATAAAGCATCCTGTCCTTGCTATAAACATAATCATTTACCTCAATATAGTGTTAGTACATACACTTCAAGAATTCACCTCAGGTTTCTAAGGTGGTGTTAAAATAAGTTCTCCCGAAGTCATTACTGCGATTCCCCTAGAGAATTTACAACAAAGAACCTTTCAAAGCATTCAGTACCCGTGTCTTGGAAAAACATATAGAAATCACAAAGAACGAGGAAAAGCATTCTTTAGATAATTATTACCGAGCAAAAGTGCTTTCCACCATTCAGTACGGTCTGAGCGTAAGGCTCTATTATCAGAAGGAATATATGGAAATTTGTGTAGAAAGACGAACAGTCTAGTATCGAAACGAAATAAAAAGAACTGAAGAAACTCATTTAGGAAATCGACTGGTTGCAAACGGCAAGAAAAGACTGTGTGGTGAATTTGTGTAGTAAAAATGTTTGTGAAGAAGTTGTCTGTGCTTTAGGATATGGTCTATCCTTTTGCTGTTTGAACTGTGCACAATGCTTTGTTAAGAGCCTCCTAACTTTTTTTCCTTTGGGAAACTCAGTGACCCTTACATATCATGTTTTGGATGTAAAAGGACTTAAATTTTCTCTTATGATTAATTTCCATAAACTGTCCAGCAATGCATCGACTGGATGAGAGGAGATGAAATGATTCACATCACCAGGCTAGATGTATCAGGTACCACAGTATTAATGGTTACGGTAACTTGTGTCTCAAAACAGGAAAGTTATTAATGGTATGGTAATTACACTAAACCGGATATGAGCCTCCAGGATGAAGTAATGGTAGTCATTGCATTTAGATTTCCAAAAATTTTATAAAGAAAATAATCCTTTGAGACGTAAAATTAGCTCTATATGCATTTGTCTTGTATGCTCTCAAAATATCTTATAAAATTGCTTTCGCCGTTGTTAGGCGATTAATGAAATTGACCTAGTAGAAAAAACACTTTCCTTATCACAAAATTCTTATTCAATCGTTATTGGAATGTCTCGATATTGAAATAAACTAGAATGGATCTACCGGTTAGATTCAGTCAAATTTTGGAATTTAGTAAATTGTGTATTTGTGATTGTAAGTTTATTTTGAAATGAAAATTCGGTAAACAAATCCTCTGATATTTATACTCGTATAATGGCTACTATACCTAAAGATGGAGTAATTAACCTCTTAAATAAATTTAAAGGAGACCCGTTGGAAATGGATGGTTGCTTCCCTCTTTAGACAGCGTTTTCAGATGTGAATTATTTCAGTGTAAATTTATAGGGTAATGCAAACCAACAAATAATTTAGCTTAGGTACAGTGTTTTTCAGGACATCATATTAATAAAAAATATGTGTATGCTCTTCAGTGTTCGTGGATAACGAATACAGAATTTTAGAAAAATCTAGTGAAAAATTGTAGGGACTTGTATTATCTGGATTATATTTTGAATACCCACTAGCTACAATAAAGCTGTAAAATTATATTGTGGTAAAAATGACAGGCAGAATGAATTAACCAAGAACAGACTTTGTTTTCCTTATTGTATCAGGTTTGAGTCATTCAAATCAATGTTGAAAATATTCAGTCTGTATGTCACTTCATAAAATAACACTAAAAATGACTAGTATAGCTTAATTACAAGATTTAAAAACTCTGTGTCCAGAAAGCTCTTGGAATCTGCATTAAAACGAGTAACAAAAGAAACTATTCGTGTAAGCCCATATGTATATTTTTGTTGAATGGCTCTCACAGATACGTACATTATTATTTTAATAATTGAGAATTTTTATGTAATTTTATTTGGTACCTTGCTATTTCTATAAAGTATTGTGAGGAAAAGCTTGTACCATTTATGTGATGATAACCTTGGGGAATATAATTAGCAGGGTTATTCTTAAGTGCCAAATTAAACGCATGGAGATAACACACCTTTTCGTTGGACATGCTTTGATTCATTTTATGATTCGCAGAATAGTTCCAAGAAGACATCTTCGTACGAAAATAGGGGTCAGTTTTAGAGTTTTTGTTATCGTGAGCCGTAGACGTAATCTTAAATATATAGTCACGTGTATACAATGTGAAATTTATGCAGTTCTTGTTCCTTATGTGAGGATAGTTCAGAGAAAAATTGCGGTTTGATTTATGCAGAAATGTCCAGTGAGCAAAAGCGAACATTGAGGTCAAGCATGTGTGTAAATTAGTTTTTGAGAATAAAAGAGGTGTCAAATGTATTTTTATTATCATTATATAGTCTGCAGATGTAACACTTTTTTTACACATAAATAATTTTTGGGAGGAAGGAAAGACTTAAGTACTTTTTTCCATATTGAATTTTCCAGAATAACATTAAATCGTAAGTCATAAACCATGTTTTACAAACTGAATTAAACAATTAAACTGACAAGATGCTTGTTATACACTTGACCAAGGGATAGGTCTAATTCAAAACAGGTAGGTACTTGATCTTTATTTTATGTTGAAAATAATTTCAGCCTTGAAAGAATTGTTTTTATTTTCTTATCTAACCTGTTGACGAGATTGAACTTGTGGATCCCCCTGAAGATGTTGATCGAGGCGAACTACTAGATCCCCTTGAAGACATTGATCCGGGAGAACTACTAGATCCCCCTGAAGATGTTGATCCAGGAGAAATACTAGATCCACCTGAAGATATCGATCCAGGAGAACTACTAGATCCCCCTGAAGATATTGAGCCAGGAGAACTACTAGATCCCCCAGAAGATATCGATTCAGGAGAACTACTAGATCCCTCTGAAGATATTGATCCAGGAGAACTAGATCCACCTGAGGATGTCGATCCAGAACTGCTAGATCCCCTGAAGGTGTTGATCCAAGAGAACTACTAGATCCCCCATTGATCCAGAGAACTACAGATCCCCTGAAGACATCCAGGAGAACTATCTAGATTGATCCAGGAGAACTACTGATCCCCTTGAGACATTGATCCAGGAGAACTATTAGATCCACCTGAAGATATTGATCCAGGAGAACTACTAGTTCCCCCTGAAGGTGTCGATCCAGGAGAACTACTAAATCCCCATGAAGATATTGATCCAGAAGAACTACTAGATCCCCCTAAAGATGTCAATCCAGAAGAACTACTAGATCTGCTTGAAGATGTCAATCCAGGAGAACTACTAGAGTCCCCTGCAGATATTGTTCCAGGAGAACTACTAGATCCCCCTGAAGATGTTGATCCAGGAGAATGAATAGATCCCCCTGAAAACGTCGATCCAGGAGAACTTCTAGATCCCCTAAAGATGTCTGTCCAGGAGAACTACTGGATCCCTCTGCAGATATTGATCCAGGAGAACTACTAGCTCTCCCTGAGGATATTGATCTAGGAGAACTACTAGATCCCCCTGAAGATATCGATCCAGGAGAACTATTAGATCTCACTGAAGATGTCGACACAGGAGAACTACTAGATCCCCCTGAATATATTGATCTAGGAGAACTACTAGATCTCAATGAAGACGTTGATCCAGGAGAACTACTAGATCCCCTTGAAGACATTGATCCAGGAGAACTATTAGATCCCCCTGAAGATATTGATCCAAGAGAACTACTAGTCCCCCCTGAAGGTGTCGATCCAGGAGAACTACTAGATCCACTTGAAGATGCCGATCCAGGAGAACTACTAGAATCCCCTGCAGATATTGTTCCAGGAGAACTACTAGATCCCCCTAAAGATGTTGATCCAGGAGAAGTACTAGATCCCCCTGAAGACGTCGATCCAAGGGAACTGCTAGATCCCTCTGAAGATGTTGGTCCAGGAGAGCTACTAGATCCGCTTGAAGTTTTTGATCCAGGAGAACTACTAGACCCCCTTGCAGATATTGATCCTGGAGAACTACTAGATCCACCTGAAGATCTTGATCCATAGCTACTAGATCCCCCTGAAGATGTTGATCGAGGAGAACTACTAGATCCCCCTGAAGACGTCGATCCAGGAGAACTACTAGATCTCCCTGAAGTTATGGATCCAGGAGAATTACTAGATCCCTCTGCAGATATTGATCCAGGAGAAATACTTGATCCACCTGAAGATATCGACCCATAACTACTAGATCTCCCAGAAGATATTGATCGAGGAGAACTACTAGATCCCTCAGAAGATGTTGATCGAGGAGAGCTACTAGATCCGCTTGAAGATGTTGATCCAGGAGAACTACTAGAATCCCCTGCAGATATTGATCCAGGAGAACTACTAGTCCCGCCTGATGGTGGCCATCCAGAAGAACTACTAGATCCCTCTTCAGAGGTTGATCCATGAGAACTGCTAGATACCCCTGAAGATGTCGATCCAGGAGAACTACTAGATCTGCTTGAAGATGTTGATCCAGGAGAACTACTAGATCCCCTTGCAGATATTGATCCAAGATAACTACTAGATCCACCTGAAGATCTCGATCCATAGCTACTAGATCCCCCTGAAGATGTTGACCGAGGAGAACTACTAGATATCCCTGAAGACGCCGATCCTGAAGAACTACTAGATCCCCCTGAAGATATGGATCCAGGAGAACTACTAGATCCCTCTGCAGATATTAATCCAGGAGAAATACTTGATCCACCTGAAGATATTGACCCATAACTACTAGATCCCTCTGAAGATGTCAATCCAGGAGAACTACTTGATCCGCTTGAAGATGTCGATCCAGGAAAACTACTAGAATCCCCTGCAGATATTGATCCAGGAGAACTACTAGTCCCCCCTGATGGTGACGATCCAGGAGAACTACTAGATCCCTCTGCAGAGGCTGATCCATGAGAACTGCTAGATACCCCTGAAGATGTCGACCCAGGAGAACTACTAGATCCGCTTGAAGATGTTGATCTTGGAGAACTACTAGATCCCCCCGCGGATATTGATCCTGGAGAACTATTAGATCCATCTGATGATGTCGATCCATAACTACTAGATCCCCCTGAAGATGTTGATCGAGGAGAACTACTAGTTCCCCCTGAAGACGTCGATCCTGGAGAACTTCTAGATCCCCATGAAGATGTCGATCCATGAGAACTGCTAGATCCTTCTGCAGATATTGATCCAAGAGAAACACTAGATCTCCCTGAAGATGTCGATCCAGAACTACTAGATCTCCCTGAAGACGTTGATCTAGGAGAACTAGATCCCCCTGCAGACGTCAATCCAGGAGAACTACTAGATCCCCTTGAAGATGTTGATCCAGGAGATCTACTAACGCCCCTTGAAAACGTTGATCCAGGAAAACTGCTAGATCCCCCTGAAGACGTTGATCCAGGAGAAATACTAGATCCCCTTGAGGACATTAATCCAGGAGAACTACTAGATCCTCCTGAAGACATTGATTCAGGAGAACTACTAGACCCCCTTGAAGACATTGGTCCAGGAGAACTAGTAGATCCCCCTGAAGATACTGATCCAGGAGAACTACTAGTCCCCCCTGAAAGTGTCGATACAAGAGAACTATTGGATCCCCCTGAAGATATTGATCCAGAAGAACTACTAGATCCCCCTGAAGTCGATCCAGGAGAACTACTAAATCCCCCTGAAGATATTGATTCAGAAGAACCACTAGATTCTCTTGAAGACATTGATCCAAGTGAACTAATAGATCCCCCTGAAGGTGTAGATCCAGGAGAAGTATTAGATCCCCCTGAAGATATTAATCCAGAAGAACTACTAGATCTCCCATAAGATGTTGGTCCAGGAGAACCATTAGATCCCCCTGAAGATATTGATGCAGGAGAACTATTAGATCCCCCTGAAGGTGTGTTTCCAGGAGAACTACTAGACCCCACTGAATATATTGATCCAGAAGAACTACTAGATCCCCCTGAAGATATTGATCCAGGAGAACTACTAGATCTCCCTGAAGATGTCGATCCAGAAGAACTACTAGATCCCCCTGAAGGTGTCTTTCCCGAAGAACTACTAGATCCCCCTGAATATATTGATACAGAAGAACTACCAGATCCCCCTGAAGGTATTGATCCAGGGGAACTACTAGATCCCCCTGAAGATATTGATCCAGGGAAACTACTAGATCCCCTTGAAGATATTGATCCAGGAGAACTACTAGATCCCCTTGAAGGTGTCTTTCCCAGAGAGCCACTAGATCCCACTGAATATATTGATCCAGAACTACCAGTTCCCCCTGAAGATATTGATCCAGGAGAACTACTAGATCCCCCTGAAGGTGTCGATACAGAAGAACTACTAGATCCCCTTGGAGATATTGATCCAGAAGAACTACTAGATCCCCCTGAAGATGTTGATCCAGGAGAACCAATAGATCCCCCTGAAGATGTCGATCCAGGAGAAGTATTAGATCCCCTTGAATATATTGATCCAGGAGAACTACTAGATCCCCCTGAAGGTGTCGATCCAGGAGAACTACTAGATCCCCCTGAGAATGTTGATTCAGGAGAACTGCTAGATCCCTCTAAATATGTTGATCCAGGAGAATTACTAAATCCCACTGAAGATTCTGATCCAGGAGAACTACTAGATCCCCCTGATGATATCGATCCAGAAGAACTACTATTTCCTCCTGAAGTTGTTGACCCACGAGAACTACTAAATCCCCCCGAAGATTTTGATCCAGGAGAACTACTAGATCTCCCAGAAGATGTCGATCCAGGAGAATTACTAGATCCCCATGCAGATGTCAATCCAACAGAACTACTAGACTCCCCTGAAGATATTGTTCCAGGAAAACTGCCAGATCCCCCTGAAGATATTGATCCAAGAGAATTACTATATCCCCCTAAAGATGTCGATCCAGGAGAGCTACTAGGTCCTTTTGTAGAAGTTAATCGAGCAGAATTAGTAGATCTTCTTGAAGAAGTTGAGCCAGCAGAACTAATAGGTCCTCTTGAAGAAGCTGAGCCAGCTGAACTGGTAGAATCTTCTGTAGAAGTTGACCCAGTTGATGTTGTAGAATCAGTTGAAGTTCCAGATGAAGTTGAGTCTCCTGAGGAAGATGAAGTAACAGAATTAGTAGAATCACATGCAAAAATGATAATGAAATCACAAAAAGGGTTGTAAAGCCCAGCCACAGGAGACAGATATGGAGGTCAGGGAATAGAAAGGAAGGGGTAGGATGTAGGGCTTTACTTCACAACCTAATAAATTATGATGAAAGCGAGCAGGAGAAGTAGGAGTTTTTTCTCAATCAGTATAGAAAGCAAGTGCCATTATAATACGCATATTGAATAGGCTTCGGTTTGGATGAACCAATGCTGACCCTGCCTAGGTTTCTGCAGAACATTACTCTAGTCTCCGCAACAGCAGCAATTGAAATGAGTTTGCCTATATTATGCTCGACAACAAAGAACAAAAATAAGAAAAAAAGTGTTACCCACAAAGAAGCTTTGCATTTATATCATCGCACACTTCTGAGTGGATACATTTGCTATATGTCTTCAAATTGTATTGCTTGAAGAAGTGCCAGTGTCTATCTCTTCAGGTGAGGTTAGCTTTGTGCATATTATAATGGCAGCATTCTATGCTGATTGCAAAAGACTCCTACTTCTCCTTTTTGCTTTCATCATAATTTATCAGGTCTCGGAGTAAAGCCCTATGCACTACCCTTTCTTTTGTATCCACTGACCTCCATATCTATCTCTTGTGGCTAGGCTTTGCTACCCCTTTTGTGATTTCATACCTTTTTTTGCCTGTGATTTGAGTCCTTTTATGCAATGGCAACGCCCTAGATCGAGAAAAATATGGTAAAATAGGAATGGGGGTTATGTAGGATTTAGATACACTTTTATTAGATGTATGTGGCTTTCCTGTGATTATGGTCAGCTCAGCTCGTTTGTGCATAATTATACAATATATATATATATATATATATATATATATATATATATATATATATATATATATATATATATATATATATATATATACACATTCATGATATTGCCTTGTAATATGTATATCATTCTATGCTTCTGATATCACCCAGTTTGTCCCCTAGCAACAAGTGTTCTGTATTTGTGATTTCGTATGTCGTGGTTTGGTTTGGTTGTTGTCATGAGAGATAATGAGTTAACAAGAGTCGTGTAGGGTTTTGTCTCATACAAGAAAAAGACAAATGATTTCGCAATGTTTCATGTACTGTTCTGGAAATGAACATTGGTTCTTTGTCTTGTTTTGAAAGCGTGCCTTTTGTCAGGTGTCGTTTGTTTTGATCGTGTTGAGATTTCGTTAAGAGCTTCGTTCCATATGATTTTTTGTTCAAGTCACATATGCCTTTTTGAGAATAAATGCACATATCTTGATCGATTACGTCATGTTTTGTAAGATTGCGTTGCTCTGATCAAGTATTGTTCTGACGTCGTCTGATAGTTTCTTTTCTAACTGGAATCCAAAAATTTGTTCATTATGGCTTCAGAGACCATTCGTGTTGGTTCTCTCTCTCTCTCTCTCTCTCTCTCTCTCTCTCTCTCTCTCTCTCTCTCTCTTCAATAATTATTAATGTAAAATATTTGTGTGGTCACTGGTATTAATCTTAGGTTTTGAGATCTGAATTTAGGAAAAGTGTGTAGCGGCTCCTAACAAAAAAGTGTGTTTTGTGAATCTCAAGCAGCTGCACTTCAGGCGATTTTGCGAAAGTTTTTACAAGCTTGTGAAAGGTAAAGTGAATTTTACTTATTATTAACATGATATAATAAGGTATATTAAGAAATTTTGCCTTGGTGAAATTATTATTGGTAAACCTTTTGTATATTTTTGTGTGTTATTGTGTTTGCAATCTCTTGATTTTTCACATTTTATAATTGGTGATTGAACATTTATTTACTTAGCATTTTTATTATTTCTTGATAATTTACTATTGCATACTTGATTTAATTAGCATTTTTAATATTTCTTGATAATTTACTATTGCATACTTGATTTAATTTTCATTTACTAAGATTTTCTGTTCAAATTTTGAGTAATTCTTAATAGTTTAAATTTTGCTTGATTAATTAGATTTCTTGATAAATTAAATTTTTTGTGATTTAGTTTTGTTTAATAATTTAATTCAAGAATTGATTAAATTTTGTGTTGTTTTCAAGTAATAGTAAAATTTTTCAGATTGAGTTCTAATGATAAATTTTGAATTTAAAAATAAATTTTTGTATTCAATGGTTTTAAAAACAGTGTTTCATGTGTTGACCACCAATGAACAGGATTAATTGTGTGCATAAAGGAAAGTGATGAACATGTTTTGTTCCTTTAGTTTTGCTAAAGTGAATTAAGACCAGGGAAACTGTTAAAAGTTGTTTGATGGAGTGTTGCCCTTTTTCTCTAGTATATTCCTTGTTTAATTGTTGCTACCTCACACTTGTTTTGATAAACTTAGTTTGATTTTTTTTCATGTGATTAATAACCTTTTTTAAGGGATCACTGTTACCTTTAGAGCATTCAATCTTAATTTTTATTGTTATGAGAGTTCAGATATCTGGCTGAAGTGAGGTAAATTCTTGAATTCTGTGATTAGTTGTGTAATAACCAGGTACTTGGTACACTTCATGGCAATATAGAATTTTTGGTTCCCAGACCTGGGAACAAAACAAAATATCACTCAGGTTTATGGTTTACACTAATGGTGTTAGGAATTTTTTGATAGGAGAGTGACCACATAATTATTTTTGGATTGTAATGTAAATTATTTAGTTGATTAACTTGGAGAAAATGGCTCTGTTGAATGTGCAGAAGTTTTTAGCAGCTCCTTCCATCCAAGAGTTATCTGAATCCAACCTGACTAGGCACAGTGGACTGCTTTAGCAGTGGCATGTGGGGGTAATGTGTCTAGTGGTAGAGACAAGACTGATGCCACAAAGATATGATGTATTAGATATATTCCTATTCAGAATGTCCCCATAGCTTCTAATGTGATCTTTAACTTACTAGTTACTCAGAAAACTTGATGTTCTCTTTCTTCTGGAACTCGGCCACAGCTTCATAATAAAAGTTTACTTTTATTTTTCCTAGGTTTTGATATATGTAGTTTAAAATGTAATATATTTATGTATGTATTTATATGTCTGGTATACAAACACACACACACATATATATACATATATATGCATATATATATATATATATATATATATATATATATATATATATATATATATATATATATATATATATATATATATATATATATATATATATATATATATATATATTTATATATATATATATAATGAGTTGCATATAGGCCTATATGAATGGTGCTGAAGTAGAAAATGAAAATTTTTTCACTTACATGTAATTGCGATATAAATTACTGAAAGATATTTTAAAACATGTCTTTCATTTCTGTCTAGAACAACCAAGGGTTCATTTTCTCTATGTTCTTTCTTTTTAAGTTTATAATTATATAGGAAGTGGTAAGTTTTTTCTCTTGTGAAGTTTTGAAATATTGATCTTTTGTGTATTATTTTGAATTTTTTTATTTTTAGTGTGGAATATATTGATGTTATAAGGTTTTTAAAATTTTTCTATTTGTTATGATAGAGCGCTCAGATTCTGTAATATGTATGGTCAGTATATTACTGTATAATAAATTAGTTATTTACTTGACCCTGATGGTCCTGTCGATGATGATGAAGTTGACGCTACTGTCGATGTTGATCCAGTAGATTTTCCAGACGATGTGTTGTCAGTAGATCTTGCAGATGGGGTTGAGCCAGTTGGTGAGGAGTCAGTAGATCCTGCAGTGGATGCTAAACTAGCAAATCCTTGGGATGATATGGAACTAACAGATTCTGCAGATGAAGATGAAACAGTTGATCCTCCAGATGATATGGAAACAGTAAATTTTTTCAAGGATGTTGAACCAGTTGATCCTTCAGTTGATGTGGTGGGAGTAGAGGTTGCAGAGGATGTTGAACCGTTTGATCCTACAGTGGGTATGGTGGAAGTAGAATCTGCAGGGGATGTTGAACCAGTTGATCCTCTAGATGATGTGGAGCTGATAGATTTTGCCGTGTATGAAAAATAGGAAGATCCTGAAGATGATGTGGAGATAGAATCTATAGATGTTGAACCAGTATTTTCACTTGACGACTTGACGTCAGTGGATCCTGCAGAGAATGTTAAAACAGTAGATCCGCCAGATGATTTATAAACAGTAGATCCTCCAGATGATGATGAACCAGTATATACTTCAGATGGTGTACTGTCAGTAGATCCTACAATGGATGTTAATCTAGTAGATCTGCCAGAAGATTTGGTGCTAATAGATTCTGAAGATGATGTTGAACCAGTAGAGTCTCCAGATAAGGAACCAGTCGATTCTGCAGAGGATGCAGAATCAGTAGATCCTGAAGATGATGCAGAGATAGATTCTTTAGAAGATGTTGAACCAGTATGTCCACTAGATGACTTGGTTTCAGTAAATCCTGCAGAGGATGTTAAACCAGTAGATCCAACAGATGATTTGGAAACAGTAGATCTTCCAGATGATGATGAACTAGTGTATCCTTCAGATGGTGTGCTGTCAGTAGATCCTACAATGGATGTTAAACTAGTAGATCTGCCAGAAGATTTAGTGCTAATAGATTCTGAAGATGATATTGAACCCGTAGAATCTCTAGATGAGGAAACAGTCGATTCTGCAGAGGATGTAGAATCAGTAGGTCCTGAAGATGATGTAGAGATAGATTCTTTAGAAGATGTTGAACCAGTATGTCCACTAGATGACTTGGTGTCAGTAGATCCTGTAGAGGATGTTAAACCAGTAGATCCAACAGTTGGTTTGGAAACAGTAGATCCTCCAGATGGTGATGAACCAGAATATCCTTCAGATGGTGTACTATCAGTAGATCCTACAATGGATGTTAAACTGGAAGATCTGCTAGATTTAGTGCTAAGAGATTCCGAAGATGATGCTGAACCAGTAGAGAGTCTAGAAGATGAGGAAAGAATAGATTCTTCATAGGATGTAGAATCAGTAGTTCCAGAAGATGATGTATAGAAAGATTCTATAGAAGATGTCGAACCAGTATATGCTCTAGATGAGTTGGTGTAAGTAGATCCTGCAGAGAACGTTAAACCAGTAGATCCAGCAGATGATTTGGAAACAATAGATCCTCCAGATGATGATGAACCAGTATATCCTTCAGATGGTGTACTGTCAGTAGATCGTACAATGGATGTTAAACTAGTAGATCTGCCAGAAGATTTGGTGCTAATAGATCCTGAAGATAACATTGAACCAGTAGAATCTCTAGAAGATGAGGAAACAGTCAATTCTGCAGAGGGTGTAGACTCAGTAGATCCTGAAGATGATGTAGAGATAGATTCTATAGAAGATATTGAACTATTATGTCCACTAGATGACGTGGTTTCAGTAAATCCTGCAGAGGATGTTAAACTAGTAGATCCAACAGATGATTTGGAAACAGTAGATCTTCCAGATGATGATGAACCAGTATATCCTTCAGATGGTGTACTGTCAGTAGATCCTACAATGGATGTTAAACTAGTAGATCTGCCAGAAGATTTGATGGTGCTAATAGATTCTGAAAATAAGGTAAGTATCAAACCAGTAGAGGAAACAGTAGATTCTACTGAGGATGTAGAATCAGTATATCCAGAAGATGACTTAGAGATAGATTCTATAGATGTTGAAACAGTATATCCACTAGATGACTTGGTTTCAGTAGATCCTGCAGATGATGTGAAAACCAGTAGATCTAGCAGGTGATTTGGAAACAGTAGATCCTCCAGATGATGATGAACCAGATGGTTTGCTGTCAGTAGATCCTACAATGGATGTTAAACTAGCAGATCTGCCAGAAGATTTGGTGCTAATAGATTTCGAAGATGATTTAGAAATAGTAGATTCTGCAGAGGATGTAGAGCTCTTTGATCCTCCAGTTGATGTTAGGGCACTAGATTCTTCAGAGGATGTTGAACCAGTTAATCCTCTGGATGATGTGGAGCTGATAGATTTTGGAGATGATGAAGAGATAATAGGTTCTGCAGAGGATGTTGAACTGGTTGATCCTCTTGTTGACTTGGTGTCAGTAGATCCTGCAGATGATGTTAAAACAGTATATTTTCCAGATGATTTGGTGTCACTAGATCCTGCAGAGGATGTTGAAGCAGCAGATGCTTCAGATGGTGTAGAGAAAATAGATTCTTGAGAGTATGATGAACCAGAAGATCCTCCAAATGATGTGAAGACAGTGGAAACTGTAGATGATGATGAACCAGTATAGCCTTCATAAGAAGTGTCAATGGATCCTGTAGAGGATGCTGATCCAGTTAACCCTTCAGCTTATATGGTGTTTAGATTTCTAATTTTTCACTAAAACGTTTCATCTCGACCTTATTTATGTGTACTATTTTGAAAATTAGTTTTGATTTTTTTTAGTACAGAATGTAGAGAATGTATTTACAATATTAACATTCATACATACATGCATACATATATATAAATAAAGATAAAACTTAAAATCATTGTTAAAACCTTTTAATGTCAACCTCGTTTTTGCCTATAATAACACACTAAAAAGTATGTTAATAAAAATAACCCTAAATAAAACAACAACATAATATATAAAATTCCATGTCTGGACTGCCCCTCTTTTTATATTGGCCAATCTAGCAAAGATTTAGATGTACGTATTAAGCAACATAAGTGTTCATTCAAAACTGGACAAACATCCAATGCTGTATTCATTCATTTAAGTGAAAACTCTCACAGGATAAATTGGACTGAAAGTTCAGTGATTGCCAAATCGAAAGATTTCTCTTCAAGAAATCTCTTGGAGTCCGCTATTATCCAGCTTACTTCCAGCTGTAATTTTTACCTTAGGTCTGGCATGTATTATTTGGACCCCCGTATTAGAAAAATGTTCAAGGATGACCTAAAAGATAAAATCACTGTCTTAATTACAAATTAGTTACCTTATATATATTTTCTATATATCTGTATGTTTAATATAATTTTTTATTTGTAAAGATGTTCATCTTGCAAAAACTATTATTGTTTACAAAAAAGAGAATTATTTTGTTGTACTGATATTTTTTGGGTGGTCAGTCACGCCCTTGTATAATCTTTTAATTGTCCTGTCCCTGCTTCTGAACGGTTGATCCTAATCCTTTGTAAAACCTCTTAAATATTTAACCCTGTTTTGGCAGTTCTACTAAATCTTCAATTGTGTTGGATTCCAGGTTCATATTTTTCCTTTATAATCCCCATCTGTCATTTATATGAGCTTTCTTTGTAAACTTACTGTTATATTTCTTCAGTCTGCTAAGTAAAGGACGAAAGCGTCGAAAGGCCTCGCAGCACTCTAGTGTCTCCCTTTCCTTAGTGGATTTTATCTTTATTTATATATTCATCACGTTCCATATTTTCGTGATTCAGTTATACATACATATATATATGTATATATGTAATGAGAGAGAGAGAGAGAGAGAGAGAGAGAGAGAGAGAGAGAGAGAGAGAGAGAGAGAGAGAGAGAGAGAGAGAGATGTGTGTATAAATCATTTAGTATATTTTTAGAACGTAGAAAATACCATTTATATTTCACCACGTGAAAACAGTAGTAACTGGTAGTTTCTAGTTCATCAAGATGTATGTAAAAGGAATGAGGAAATAGGCTTCTGTTAATAAAATGTGGAAGATATTCGTATAAAGTATTAAATAAAAAAATCATTATATTCGTATAAAATATTAAAGGTCACTCTAACAATCTCAAATATGCTACTATATTCTGCTATGTTTGGAAAGAGACTTACTGCAGATATTACTTTCTTTGATTCTCTGTTGATGTAGACCTTGTAATGATGTGATTATTATGCAGATTCATAGATAGAGGTCATATTATTCCTCGGACGTAGTATTAGTATTTTCTTCATAAAAGCTTCAGTTGCACCATCCATCAGTTTTCAGAAAGTTTCGTAGATTCAGAAATAAAATATCATACTCGAGTACACTTAGTAAAGGTACGTTTTCATTTAAAGTACGAAATATATATTTTTTCTTCTTTGCTTCTTATAGGTAATAATGATAGTTGCGAAAACATAATTTTCAATACATTCCATTACGAAGTGTCCGCCATACTATACTTTTTCCCTTTGACATCACATATGGAAAAATAACGAAGCTTATGTATTTAGAACTTAAATGCAAGATTTCGAGGTAAATGCAAGACTTTCAAGGCGATAGCTGTTGCTGTTACGCAATTGTAGGTATAGACAATATCTCGGTAGTAATATATATATATATATATATATATATATATATATATATATATATATATATATATATATATATATATATAATATATAATATACATATATTATATATAATATATTATATATATATATATATATATATATATATATATCACCGTGATTCATATATATATATATATATATATTTTAAGTTGATAATATATATATATATATTTCGTTAGTGCGTCATATATATTATCAACTATTTCACTACCGTAAAGTGAATTGATATTAAAGCTGTTGTCTGATTATATATATATATATACACTATATATACATAAATATAATATACATATATATTATATATAATATATATATATATAAAAGTCTTGAAATATCTTTTCACTACCGAGAAGTTGTCTGCACGCAACACAAAAGTCTTGAAATATCTTGAAGTTGTAGCAACAATAGTAAGTCAGTTAGAAATTTGATTGATTGGAGAATTGCTAGTTTGCGTCATGTTTATTTTACTTAATTCTCTTAAAGTATTTTGGAATAGGCATCGGGATATTTTTTCTTGCACGTTTTTTCGTATAGTTTTTAAAAATAAAACCATGACAAAGTATTAACCACTTGTGGTGGTATGAGACTAAACGATCTCTTACAAATGCTCGTCATTTAATGATAATTAGACAGTTCTCTTTTCTAGGGATCTTCAATATTTTTTATTCCTTCAGGCACTTAAAAGAAGTCTTTAGTGCGGTTTCTTATTTGTTAGATTTTTCAACAAATGATATCTATAAGCATTGCAAACCATAGCCATCAAATGCTTTGTGATTTTTTCCTTATTAACGCATGTGTTTAGAAGCTTAATTATTACGAACCAAATTACGCCCCCAGCGTTTTATCCCTTTCACTGTTATCTTCATAATATTTGAGAGAACCAGATATTTTTGTTAAATTATGCCGAATGTTATGTCCGTTTTTTCATGGTGCATATTCAGAACCATTGTGAATGAAAGTCCGCTTTCAAGTTGTCACTACTGAGTTTGAAGTTGTGAAAATTTTCACATTTTCCGAACCAGGTTAAAAATATTCACTAAAGAAAAAGATTTGAGAAATACCAAATATGGAAACGACAACTTACCTTGGGTAGTAACTGTAGTGATTGACCCAAAGATTTCATTTTTGAGGGAATTTATTTCTTGCTGTAGTTGATTTTGGTACTTGGTGAGATTGCTGTTGACAGATTGCGCTTTGGTAACTGCCTGATTTAGTAATGATGAGGCAGCGCCGGTCATTATGCTTTTGTCTGCTTGGACATAACTGGTGGCAGTCTTGAGGTCATTTGTATAAGACCTCATGTTTGTTGTCAAAGTATCAATTTCATTGATATACGAACCAATATCAGCTAGTTTATCCATAAGGATGGATATATTTGTTAATAAATTGTAAATGAATTCAGACTTTTCAGCTGCCGTTAATCTTTTGTGTCGTCGACGTGAATTTGACGCATTTTGTAAATTTTGAATCTCCTGATTCATATTTGCGAACTCAGAGGTTGCATTGTCAACTTTGTCTGCTAAGGCTTGCTTGGCGCTTAGCTTCCCTTGAGGAGAGAGGGCTGCGGAAGATGCTTTTGCAGTAGATGTACTTGCAGATGCTGTAATAAAAATTGACATTTGAATTATTAGTAATACTGTATATTGAAAGGTCTTTGATAAATCCTGATTATCTTTAGTGGGTTGTATAGTGTTTTCATATTCTCCTGCTGTTATATAATTTTGTTTCATACTTGTCTGCAAATATCTTGTCATAAGGAAGTTTGAGTTGAAAAAGCGTTTGATAAACGTTGAAGGTCGTCATTGTTGGTTCCTGTTGTGGAAAAGTATTTACTGATACTTTATTTCCAACATGTGACAGAGAGCGAAAGCTTTATTTGATGGTGTCTCCGTAGTCAAGCTTAGCGACTGAAATAAATGGCATAATTTAAATGTGTTCATCCCCTGGTGAATTATAGTTTATAGAAAGAAATGTGACAGCTAAGTTAAAAAGCGAGAGAGATCAAGGGTGAATGATCAGCTGGTAATGGTAAAAAAAAAAAAGACAAAATACGGTAAGGAGGGAACTGTCTTTTGTTTATGAAAGCAGTTCGTGCATATAATCCACCGGTCGAAGAATGTTATCCTTGTGATTATATTCAGTTTAGATTCATTAGGTGACATTGTATAGGTTGATGAAAGTATATTAGTGTAATAGGTATCTGCATAATCTTTGTTCCATTCCTTGAAATTTGCTTGAGTCACTTTCTTCGTGGCCATTTACCTTTATATTTCATATCATGTTGTCATCCTTCTGGTCTGAGTAATATATAACGAGGGTCATATGCTCCTTTTCTTTAGTGTATCCTATCCTTGCCTGTGTAATAGCAATTTACATAAGGAGCTGTAATTATACCAATTCACTAGCGCAGGCGGTGATGAATGAAGGCTCTTGTAAAGTGGGGAACACCCATTAATGGCAAGGTGTTATGTGTCAGTAAGTGCGAGCTGCATATATATTAAGTCATTTGACATCCCGTCTTCGGTATTTGTGAAAGGCTGATGTGTATGTAAGTGTATGAGATTATATACACCCCAGTAATTAGCTAAAATAATATCAATTGGTATTTCTTGGATGTTTTCAGGTATGTTGTTCATATTTGTCAATGTACTTACCTCACTATTTATTAGTAGAGGTAGTTTTAATGATCTAAGTCGTTTTGAATTATACTTTGAACGTGTTATGTGAACATTTTTTTTTATATTTCAAAGTCTCAGGGTTGTTTATGACGTTGTGATCAGACCGTCAATATGAATAATATGTTTAGTGATTTCCATTATATTCTTTAGTACTCTCGAGTTTTTGTTAGTTGTCTTCCAAGGATGTGGTTCATGGTTTACGTTTTTCCTGCTTAAAGTATAATTTGGTTTATGGTATGTATGAGTATTATCTAATTGTAGGATCAAAAGTGTAGCCATGAATGTAATAAGGAATTTTTTTTTTTTTTTAGGGAAGTTGTTCGGGAAATGAATTATGCTGAAAGATGCAAAAGCGGAAGGATTATATAAGGTGCATGCAGAATTCAGTGATGTGGTTATTGAGTCAGAGGCGAATTTTTCTGGAATAGGCGTGACACAACAGTTTAAAATCTTCCACTTTTACTCTTAAGGGATGTATAACCATTTGAATGCATACAAAGGTAATTAAAATTGTTATATACCCCTTATAATCTTAGTTTTGATTTGTAAAATAGTCTTTTTTGTAATATTTGTTTCATTCCATGAAATTCTCTTGAAAATGCGTTAGAGTAAAGGCAGTTTGTTGTGTCACTTTCTTCTTGGCCATTTACCTATATATTTTATATCTTATTGTTATTCTAATGATCTGAGTAATATATAACGAGTATCCCGTGTTATTTTGCTATAAAGCATCCTGTCCGTGCTATAAACATAATCATTTACTTCAAGACAGTGTTTTGTGCATACACTTCAAGAATTCACCCCGGGTTTCTAAGGTGGAGTCAAAATATGCAAGTTCTCCCGAAGTCATTACTGCGATTTCCCCAGAGAATTTACAACAAAGAGCATTTCAAAGAATTCAGTACCCTTGTCTTGGAAAAACATACAGAAATCACAAAGAACGAGGAAAAGCATTCTTTAGATCATTATTGCCGACCAAAAGTGCTTTCCATCATTCAGTACGGTCAGAGCGTAAGGCTATATTATTAGAAGGCATATATGGAAATTCGTATAGAAAGACGAAGAGTCTAGATTCCAAACGATATAAAAAGAACTGAAGAAACTCATTTAGGAAATCGACTGGGTGCAAACGGCAAGAATAGACTGTGTGGTGAATTTGTCTAGTAAAAATGTATTTGAAGTTGTCCTTTGCTGTTTCAACTGTGCACAATGCTTTGTTAGAGCCTCCTAATTTTTTTCCTTTGGGAAACTCAGTGACCCTCCGTATCATGTTTTGGATGTAAAGGACTAAAATTTCCTCTTATGATTAATTTTCATAAACTGTTCAGCAATGCATAGACTGAACTGAGAGGAGATGAAATTATTCTTATCACCAAGCTTGATGAATCGGGTACCATAGTAATAATGGTTAAGGTAACTTATGTCTCAAAACTGGAAATATATTGATGGCCGTAGTACTTACAAGGAACTGAATATGAGCCTCCTGGATGAATAACGGTAGTCATTGCAATGAGATTTCCAAAAGTTTTATAAAGAGAAATAATCCTTTGAGACGTAAAATTAGCTCCGTATGCATTTGTCTTGTATGCTCTGAAAATATCTTATAAAATTGCTTTCGCCGTTGTTAGGCGATTAGGCTAATGAAATTGATCCGTTAGAAAAAAACAGGTTCCTTATCACGAAATTCTTATTGAATCGATATTGGAATGTACTATAATGAATACCGAACAGTTTCAGTCAAATTCCGGAATTAAGTAAATTGTGTATTTGTGTTTGTAAGTTTATTTTGAAAGGAAAATTCGGTAAACAATTTTTTGAAATGATAAGGGTAACCCTGTATCACTAATCCTCTGATATTTATATAATGGCTGCTATACCTAATGATGGAGGAGTAATTAAACTATTGGAAGAAATTTAAAGGAGACCCGTTAGAAATAGATGGTTACTTGCCCTCTTTAAACAGCGTTTTCAGATGTTAACTATTTCAGCGTAAATTTATAGGGTATTGAAAACTAACAAATAAATTAGCTTGGGTACATTGTTTTTCGGGACATCATATTAATAAAAAATCTGTGTATGCTCTTCAATGTTCGTGGATAACGAATACAGAATTTTCGAAGAATTTTGTGAAAAATTGTAGGGACTTGTATTATCTGGATCATATTTTGAATACCACTTAGCTACAATAAAGCTGTAAAATTATATTGTGGTAAAATTGACAGGCAGAATGAATTAACCAAGAACAGACTTTATTTTCCTTATATTGTATCAGCTTTGAGTCGTTCAAATCAATGTTGAAAATATTCAATGCATATGTCGCTTCATATAATAACACTGAAAATTACTAGTATAGCCCAATTACAAGATTTAAAAACTCTGTGTCCAGAAAGCTCTTTGAATCTGCACTAAAACGAATAACAAAAGAAACTATTCGAATAAGCACACACACACAAACACACACACACACACACACACACACACACACATATATATATATATATATATATATATATATATATATATATATATATATATATATATATTATATGTTGAATGGCTCTCACAGATACGTACATTACTCTTTTAATTAATTGAGAATTTTTATGCAATTTTATTTGGTACCTTGTTATTTTTATAAAGTATTGGATGATTTATTTTTTACCTATGAGGGAAAGCCTGTACCATTTAGGTGATGATAACCGTGCGGAATATAATTAGCAGGGTTATTCTTAAGCTCCAAATTAAACGCACAAAGGTAATAAATTTTTTGCGTTGGACATGCTTTGATTCATTTTATGATACGCAGTATAGTTCCAAGAAGACATCACCGTACGAAAATAGGATAAGTTTTAGAGATTTTGTTATCGTGAATTTTCATGAAATAGTGTTATAGACGTAGTCTTAAATATATAGCCATGTGGATACAGTGTGAAATTTCTGCAGTCTTTGTTTCTTGTGTAAGGATGGTTCAGAGAAAAATTGCTGTTTGATTTGTGTAGAGATGTCCAGTGAGCAAAAGCGAACATTGAGGTTAAGCTTTGGTGCAAATTAGTTTTTGGTAATAAGAGGGGAGTCTAATGTGTTTAGATTCTCATTATAGTCTGCAGATGTATCACTTTATTTACACAAATAATTTTTAGGGTGGAAGGAAAGAATTTAGTAATTTTTTCTGTATTGCATTTTCCAGAATAACATTAAATCGTAAGTCATAAACCATATTTTATAAGCTAAATTAAGCAATTAAGCTGACAAGATGCTTGTCATACATTTGGCCAAGGGATAGGTCTAATTCAAATTACTAATCTTTATCTTAAGCTGAATATAATTTCAGCCTTGAAAGAATTGTTTTTATTTTCTTATCTAACCTGTAGACGAGATTGAACTTGTGGATCCTCTTGAAGACGTTGATCGAGGCGAACTACTAGATCCCCTTGAAGACATTGATCCAGGAGAACTACTAGATCCCCCTGAAGATATTGATCCAGAAGAACTACTAGATCCCCTTAAAGATGTCGATCCAGGAGAACTACTTGATCCCTCTGAAGATATTGAGCCAGGAGAACTACTAGACCCACCTGAAGATGTCGATCCAGAACTACTAGATCCCCCTGAAGGTATGGGTCCAGGAGAACTACTTGATCCCCTTGAAGACATTGATCCAGGAGAACTACTAGATCCCCTTGAAGACATTGATCCAGGAGAACTATGAGATCCCCCCGAAGATATTGATCCAGAAGAACTACTAGTCTCCCTTGAAGGTGTCGATCCAGGAGAACTACTAGATCCCCTGAAGATATTGATCGAGGAGAGCTACTAGATCTCCCTGAAGATGTCGATCCAGGAGAACTACTAGATCTGCTTGAATATGTCGATCCAGGAGAACTACTAGATCCCCCTGGAGAAGTCAATCTAGAGCTACTAGATCCCCCTGAAGATGTTGATCCAGAAGAACTACTAGATCCCCCTGAAGGTGTCGATCCAGGAGAACTACTAGATCCCTCTGCAGATGTTGATCCAGGGAAACTACTAGATCTCCCTAAAGATATCGATCCAGGAGAAGTACTAGATCCCCGTGAAGATGTTGATCCAGGAGAACTACTAGATCCCCCTGAATATATTGATCCAGAACTACTAGATCCCCTTGAAGACGTTGATCCAGGAGAACTACTAGAGCCCCCTGAAGACATTGATCCAGGAGAATTATTAGGTCCCCCTGAAGATGTTGATCCAGGAGAACTACTAGCTCCCCCTGAAAATGTCGATCCTGGAGAACTACTAGATCCGCTTAATGATGTCGATCCAGGAGAAATACTAGATCCTCCTGCAGATATTGATCCAGGAGAACTACTAGATCCACCTGAAGATGTTGATCCAGGAGAACTACTAGATTTCACTGAAGACGTCGATTCAGGACTAGATCCCCCTGAAGATTTCGATCCAGGAAAACTACTAGATCCCCCTGAGGATGTCATTCCAAGAGAACTAGTAGATCTCCTCTGAAGATATTGATCCAGGAGAACTACTAGATCTCCCTGAAGATGTTGATCCAGGAGAACTATTAGATCCCCCTGAAGATACTGATCCAGGAGGACTACTAGATCCCTCTGAAGATGTCGATCCAGGAGAACTACTAGATAACCCTGAAGATATTGATCCAGGAGACCTACTAGATCCCCCAGAAAATATTGATCCAGGAGAACTAGATCCCCCTGGAGATGTTGATCCAGGAGAACTACTAGATCCCTCCGTAGACGTTGACCCAGGAGAACTACTAGATCCCTCTGAAGATATTGATCCAGGAGAACTACTAGATCCCCTTGAAGACGTTGATCCAGGAGAAATACTAGATCCCTCTGTAGAAGTTGATCCAGGAAAACTACTAGATCTCCCTGAAGATGTTGATCCAGGGGAACTATTAGATCCCCTTGAAGATATTAATCCAGGAGAACTACTAGATCCCCCTGAAGGTGTCTTTCCAGAAGAACTACTAGATCCCCCTGAAGGTGTCTTTCCAGGAGAACTACTAGATCCCCCTGAAGGTGTCTTTCCAGGAGAACTACTAGATCCCCCTGAATATATTGATCCAGAAGAACTACTAGATCCCCATGAAGATATTGATCCATGAGAACTACTAGATCCCCCTGAAGGTGTCGATCCAAGAGAAATACTAGATCCCCCTGAAGATGTTGGTCCAGAAGAAGTACTAGATCCCCCTGAAGGTGTCGATCCAGGAGAACTAATAGATTTCCCTGAAGACGTCGATCCAGGAGAACTACTGGATCTCCTTGAATATAATGATCCAGGAGAACTACTAGATCCTACTGAGGGTGCCGATCCAGGAGAACTACTAGATCCCCCTGAGGATGTTGATCCAGGAGAACTCCTAGATCCCTCTAAATATGTCGATCCAGGAGAACTACTTAATCCCACTGATGATTCTGATCCAGGAGATCTACTAGGTCCCCCTGAAGATGTCGATTCAGGAGAACTACTAGAACCCCCTGAAGACATTGATCCAGGAGAACTACTAGATTCCCCTGAAGATGTCGACCCAGGAGAACTACTAGATCTCCCTGAAGATGTCGATCCAGGATAACCACTAGACTCCCCTGAAGATACTGATCCAGGAAAACTGCTCGATCCCCCTGAAGACATTGATCCAAGAGAACTACTAGATCCCCGTGAAGATGTCGATCCAGGATAACTACTAGGTCTTCCTGCAGAAGTTAATCGAGCAGAATTAGTAGATCTTCTTGAAGAGGTTGAACCAGCAGAACTAATAGATCCTCCTGAAGAAGCTGAGCCAGCTGTGCTAGTAGAATCCTCTGAAGAAGTTGACCCAGCTGATGTTGTAGAACCAGTTGAAGTTGCAGATGAAGTTGAGCCTCCTGAGGAAGATGAAGCAACAGAACTAGTAGAATCACAGGCAAAAATGATATTGAAATTACTAAAGAGGTTGTAAAGCCCAGCCACAGGAGACAGTTATGGAGGTCAGGGAATAGAAAGGAAGGGGTAGGTCGTAGGGCTTTTCTCCATAACCTGATAATTTATGATGAATGCGAATAGTAGAAGTAGGAGTCTTTTCTCAATCAGTATAGAAAGCGAGTGCCATTATAGTACGCATATTGAATAGGCTACAGTTTGGACGAAACAATGCTGATGATGTGAAAATTATGCAAGAGTGCTTGATTCCAGTACCACCCAACACTGACCCTGCCCATGTTTTTGTTGAACATTACTCTAGTCTCCGTAACAGCAACAGCAACAATTGAAATGAGTTTGCCCGTGTTATGCTCTGAGTGGATACATTTGCTATGCCTTCAAACTGTATTGCTTGAAGAAGTGCCAGTGTCTATCTCTTGAGGTATGGTTAGCGTTGTGCACATTATAATGGCAGCTTTCTATACTGATTGAGAAGGACTCCTACTTCTACTTTTCGCTTTCAGCATAATTTATTACGATGCTTCAAAAAGCCCTACGCCCTACCCCTTCCTTTGTATTCCCTGACCTCCATATCTGTCTCTTGTGGCTGGGCTTTACCAACCTTTTTGTGATTTCATCACTTTTTTGCCTGTTATTTCAGTTCTTTTTTGTAATGACAACGTCCTAGATCGAGAAAAATATGGTAACGAATGAATGGAGGTTATATAGGTTTAAACACAGTTTAATTAGATATATGTGGCTTCTCTGTGATTATGGTCAGCTCAACTCGTTTGTGCATAATTATACAATTTATATATATACATATGTATGTGTGTATATACACACACACACACACATATATATATATATATATATATATATATATATATATATATATATATATATATATATATATATATATATATATATATATGTATATATGTATGTGTGTGTGTATGAAAAAACATTCTAACTACTGAGGCTATTTAGGGTAGGTCAACAACTGTGAAAACCAAAACCGCTTATGTAAATTGAACGTGTGTGGTAATTTTTATTTAAGGTAATTGACAGTAAGTCAGCCAGCTTCTCCTAACACCACTTGTTATTCACACACATTAAGAAAACGGCGTCTCTTCTAATGTTGTGAGCAGTCTGTACTTGAGCATCATGAAATTTGAATTTTGGTGGCTAATTTGAATGGCATACTGTAACTTTAAAATTTTTTTATTTCAATAACCAAACCCCAAAAGGCACACCTCCAGAAAACGAGCTTTCAGAAAAACTAAGTATCATAGCTGTATTTTTTACCGTTATTGCTCCACAGATATGTTAGGGCCTCACACACCACCCCTACCAGATCCCCTGAAAGCTAAAAATCGATATCTGGATCTCTGGTATGGCTGAAAGGATTTCGATGAATTTGGCACGATTACAGACCTTAGTGGGAAATCTCTACAGCCAGAGTTTCATCCCGGTCAGTTGAACATTTCCAGAGTTATAAAGGGCCAAAGTCGGGGTTTTTGTGTACTTCTGGTGGCTAGGCTTTACTAACCACCAACTACCGTGGTGGTTGATATTCAGTAAAACTTGAGGTCTGAAAATTAGGAGATCCACTGGGAGAAGCTGAACCAGCAAAGCTAGTAGAATCAGAATGAATTATCCTGAAACATGCTTAAGCAGAAGGATTATATAAGGTATAGGCTATGCAGAATTCAATGATATGGTTGTTGAGTCAGAGGGGAATTTTTGCTGGCATAGGCGTGAAACAACAGATTAAAATCGTTCACTTTTACTCTTAAGGGACGTGTAACCATTTGAATGCATACATAGGTAATTAAAATTGTTTATACCCTTTATAACCCTATTTGGTTTGTAAAATAGCCTACAATATTTGGTTTTATTCCATGTAATTCTCTTGAAAATGCCTTAGAGTAAAGGCAAAAGATCTTGCAATTTGTTGTGTCACTTTCTTCTTGGCCAGTTACCTTTATATTTTATATCACATTGTTTTCCTAATGATCTGAGTAATATAAAACTAAGGATCCCGTTTTATTTTGCTATAGAGTAGCCTGTCCTTGCTATAAATATCATTTTCTTCAAGATAGTGTTTTGTGCATATTTCTAGTGTTTTGTGCATATCCTTCAAGAATTCACCTCAAGTTTCTAAAGTGGTGTCAAAATAAACAAGTAATCCAGAAGTCATTACTGCGATTCCCACATAGAATTTACAACAAAGAGCCTTTCAAAGAATTCAGTAGCCCTGCATTGGAAAAACTTACAGAAGTCACAGAGAACGAGGGAAAACATTCTTTAGATAATTATTACCGAACAAAATTTCTTTCCACCATTCAATACGGTCAGAGTGCAAGGCTGCATTATTTGAAGAAGTATATAGAAATTTGTATAGAAAGACGAACAGTCTAGTATCGAAACGAATTAAAATGAACTGAAGAAACTCATTTAGGAAAGCAACTGGATGCAAACGTCAAGAAAAGACTGTGTGGTGAGTTTGTCTAGTAAAAATGTTTGTGAAGAAGTTGTGGTTTGCTGTTTCAACTGTGCAGAAAGCTTTGTTAAGAGCCTCGTAACTTTTTTACTTTGGGAAGCTCAGTGACCCTTCCATATCATGTTTTGGATGTAAAAGGACTAAAATTTCCTCTTATGATTAATTTCCATAAACTGTTTAGTAATGCCTTGAATGAACTGAGAGGAGATGAAATGATTCACATCACCAAGCTTGATGAATCAGGTACCATAGTAATAATGGTTAAGGTAATTTATGTCTCAAAACTGGAAATATATTGAGGGCCGTAGTACTGACACGGAATATGAGCCTCCTGGATGAATAATGGTAGTCATTGCAATGAGATTTCCAAAAGTTTTACAAAAAAAATAATCCTTTGAGACGTAAAATTAGCTCCGTATGCATTTATCTTGCATGCTCTGAAAATATCTTATAAAATTGCTTTCCCCAATGTTAGTTAGGCGATTAATGAAATTGATCCGTTAGAAAAAACAGGTTCCTCATCAAAAATTCTGATTGAATCGATATTAGAATGTCTAAATATTGAAATGAACTAGAATGGATCTACCGATCAGTTTCAGTCAAATTTCGGAATTAAGTAAATTGTGCATTTATGGTTGAAAGCTTCTTTTGAAAGGAAAATTCGGTAAACAAATGTTTGAGATGATAATGGGTAACCCTGTATCACCAGTCTTCTGAAATTTAAATAATAGCTACTATACCTAAAGATGGAGGAGTAATTAATCTCTGGGAAGAAATTTAAAGAAGACCCGTTGAAAATAGATGGTTGCTTGCCCTCTTTGGACTGCGTTTTCAGATGTGAACTATTTCAGTGTAAATTTATAGGGTACTGAAAACCAGCAAATAATTTATATTAGGTGCATTGTTTTTCGGGACGTCATATTAATAAAAAATCTGAGTATGCTCTTCAATGTTCGTGGATAACGAATACAGAATTTTAGAAAAATTTTAGTGACTTATATTATCGTGATCATATTTTGAATACCACCTAGCTACAATAAAGCTGTAAAATTATATTGTGGTAAAAATGACAGGCAGAATGAATTAACCAAGAACAGACTTTATTTTCCTTATTGTATCAACTTTGAGTCATTCAAATCAGTGTTGAAAATATCCAATGTATATGTCACTTCATATAATAACACTAAAAATTACTGATATAGCCTAATTACAAGATATAAAAACTTTGTGTCCAGAAATCTCTTTAAATCTGCATTAAAACAAGTAACAAAAGAAACTATTCATAGAAGCCCATATGTGTATGTTTGTTGAATGGCTCTCACAGATACGTACATTATTCTTTCATTGAGAACTATTATGTAATTTTATTTGGTATCTTGTTATTTCTGTAAAGGAATGGATGGTTTATTTTTTACCTGTGAGGAAAAGCTTGTACCATTTAGGTGATGATAACCCTGCGGAATATAATTAGCAGGTATATTTTTAAGTGCCGAATTAAACGCATGAAAGTAATAAATTTTTTGCGTCGGACATCATGCTTTGATTCATTTTATGATACGCAGTATAGCTCCAAGAAGACATCATACGAAAACAGGGTTCAGTTTTAGAGTTTTTGTTATCGTGAGATTTCATGAAATAGTGTTGTAGACTTAGAATTAAATATATAGTCATGTGTATACAATGTGAAATTTATGCAGTCCTTGTTCCTTATGCGAGTAGGATTCAGAGAAAAATCGGCTGTTGATTTGTGCAGAGATGTCCAGTGAGCAAAAGCAAACATTGAGGTTAAGCTTTTGTGCAAATTAGTTTTTGAGGATAAGAGAGGAGTCTAATGAATTTAGATTCTCATTATAGTCTACAGATGTATCACTTTATTTACACATAAATAATTTTTAGGGTGGAAGGAAAGAATCAAGTAATTTTTTCTATATTGCATTTTCCAGAATAACATTAAATCGGAAGTCATAAAACATAAATCGGAAGTCATAAACCATGTTTTATAAGCTAAATAAAACAATTAAGCTGACAAGATGCTTGTTCTACATTTGGCCAAGGGGTAGGTCTAATTCAAAAACTGTTAGGTACTTGATCTTTATCTTATGCTGAATATAATTTCAGCCTTGAAAGAATTGTTTGTATATTCTTATCTAACCTGTAGACGACATGGAATTTGTTGATCCTCCTGAAGATGTTGATCGAGGAGAACTACTAGATCCTCCTGAAGACGTTGATCCAGGAGAACTACTAGATCCCATTGAAGACGTTGTTCCAGGAGAACTACTAGATTCCCTTGAAGACGTTAATCCAGGAGAACTACTAGATTCCTCTGACGATATTGATTCAAGAGAACTACTAGATCCTCCTGAAAGTGTTGATTCAGGAGAACTACCAGATCCTTCAAAAGACATCGATCCAGAAGAACTATTAGATCCCCCTGAAGATGTTGATCCAGGAGAACTACTAGATCCCCCTGAAGATATTGATCCAGGAGAACTACTAGATCCCCCTGAAGATATTGATCCAGGAGAACTACTAGATCCCCCTGAAGCTTTTGATCCAGGAGAACTACTAGATCCCCCTGAATATATTGATCCTGAAGAACTACTAGATCCCCTTGAAGACATTGATCCAGGAGAACTACTGGGCCCCCCTGAATGTGTCGATCCAGGAGAACTACTAGATCCCCCTGAAGATATTGATCCAGAAGAACTACTAGATCCCCCTGAAGGTGTCGATCCAGGAGAACTACTAGATCCCCCTGGAGATATTGATTCAGAAGAACTACTAGATCCCCTTGAAGACGATGATCCAGGAGAACTGCCAGATCCCCCTGAAGATATTGATCCAGGAGAACTAGATCCCCCTGAAGATATTGATCCAGAAGAACTACTAGATCCCGCTGAAGGTGTCGATCCAGGAGAAATACTAGATCCCCCTGGAGATATTGATTCAGACGAACTACTGGGTCCCCCAGAAGAAATAGAGCCAGGAGAACTACTAGACCCCCCTGTAAGTGTTGATCCAGGAGAACTGCTAGATCCCACCGAAGATATTGATCTAGAAGAACTACTAAATTCTCTTGGAGACGTTGATCCAGGTGAACTACTAGATCCCCTTGAAGATATTGATCCAGGAGAACTACTAGATCTGCTTGAATATGTCGATCCAGGAGAACTACTAGATCCCCTTTGAAATATTGATCCAGAAGAAATACTAGATCCCCCAGAAGATGTTGATCCAGGAGAACTACTAGATCCCCTTGAAGACATTGATCCAGGAGAACTACTAGATCCCCCTGAAAGTGTCGATCCAGGAGAACTACTAGATCCCCCTGAATATATTGATCCAGAAGAACTACTAGATCCCCCTGAAGATGTTGATCCAGGAGAACTACTAGATCCCCCTGAAGGTGTCGATCCAGGAAAAGCACTAGAACCCCCTGAAGATATTGATCCAGAAGAACTACTCGATCCCCTTGAAGATGTCGATCCAGGAGAACTAAATGATCCCCCTGAAGATGTCGATCCAGGAGAACTACTAAATCCCACTGAAGATTCTGATCCAGGAGAACTAGATCCCCCTGAAGATGCTGGTCCAAGAGAACTACTAGATCCCCTTAAAGTTGTCAGTCTAGGAGAACTACTAGATCCCCCTGCCAATGTTGATCCAGGAGAAATACTAGATCCCCCTGAAGATGTCATTCCGGGAAAACGACTAGATCCCCCGGAAAATGTCGATCCAGGAGAACTGCTAGATCCCCCTGAAGATGCCGATCCAGGAGAACTACTAGGTCCCCATGCAGAAGTTAATCGAGCAGAGTTAGTAGATCTTTTTGAAGTTAAGCCAGTTGAACTAATAGATCCTCTTGAAGAAGCTGAGCTAGCTGAGCTAGTAGAATCTTCTGAAGAAGTTGACCCAGCTGATGTTGTAGAACCAGTTGAAGTTGCAGATGAAGTTGAGCCTCCTGAGGAAGGTGAAGCAACAGAACTAGTAGAATCACAGGCAAAAATGACAAAGAAATTACAAAAGGGGTTGTAAAGCCCAGCCACAGGAGACAGATATGGAGGTCAGGGAATACAACCTGATAAATTATGATGAAAGCGAATAGTAGAAGTAGGAGTCTTTTCTCAATCAGTATAGAAAGCGAGTGCCATTATATTGTAATACGCATATTGAATAGGCTTCGGTTTGGACGAACCAATGCTGATGATGTGAAAATTATGCAAGAGTTCCTGATTCCAGTACCATCCAACACTGACCCTGCCCATGTTTTTGTTGAACATTACTCTAGTCTCCGCAACAACAACAGCAACAATCGGAATGAGTTCGCCCGACGACAAAGAAGAAAAAAGAAGGAAAAAAAATGTTACCCGCAAGGAACCTTTGCGTTTATATGATTGCGCACTTCTGAGTGGATGCATTTGCTAAATGTCTTCAAATTGTGTTGCATGAAGAAGTGCCCGTGTCTATCTCTTCAGGTTTGGTTAGTGTTGTGTGTATTATAATGGCAGCTTTCTATACTGATTAAGAAAGACTCCTACTTTTTGCTTTCATCATAATTTATCAGGTTGTGGAGTAAAGCCCTACGCCCTACCCCTTCCTTTGTATCACTTGACCTCCATATCTGTCTCTTGTGGCTGGGCTTTACTACCCCTTTTTGTGATTTCATCACTTTTTTGCCTGTGATTTCAGTCCTTTTTTGCCATGGTAACGCCCTAGATTCAGAAAAATGTGGTAACAAAGGAATGGGGTTATTTAGGTTTTCGATATAGTTTTCTTAGACCTATGTGGCTTCTCCGCGATTATGGTCAGCTCAGCTCGTTTGCTGCTTTAATTATACAATTTACATACAGTATATATATATATATATATATATATATATATATATATATATATATATATATATATATATATATATATATATATATATGTGTGTGTGTGTGTGTGTGTGTGTGTGTGTGTGTGTGTGTGTGTGTGTGTGTGAAAACATTCTAACTGAGGCTCTTTATTTAGGGTAGGTGGCAATTGACAGTAGTCGGTCAGCTTCTCCCAACACCACTTGCTATTCACAAACATTAAGAAAACGGCGTCTCTTTTAATGTCGTGAGCAGTCCATACCTCAGCATCAGGATTTTTTAATTTTTGTGGCTAATTTGAATGGCATACTGTAATTTTAAAATTTCAAAAAACAAAGCCCGAAAGGCATCCCTCCAGAATACAAGTTTTCAGAAAAACTAAGTATCACGGCTCTCTTTTACCGTTATTGCTCTACAGATATGTTACGTCCCTCGCTCCCGTTTACCACATCCCCTGAATGCCAAAAATCGATATCTGGATCTCTGGAACGAAAGAACGGATTTCTATGAAGTTTGGCACGATTACAGACCTTAGTGGGAAACCTCTAAAGCCAGAGTTTCATTCCGTTCAGTTAAATGTTTCCAGAGTTATACAGGGAGTTCTGGTGCATTTCTGGTGGCTGGGCTTTACTAACCGCCAACTACCATGGTGGTTGATATTCAGTATAACTTGAGTTCTGAGAACTAGGCGATACACTGGGAAAAGCTGAGTCAGCAAAGCTAGCAGAATCTCCTGAAGTAGGTGGCCCAGCTGATGTTGTAGAATCAGTTGAGTTTCCAGATTAAGTTAAGCCTTCTGAGGAAGTTGATGCAGCAGACTAGTAGAAATGAGTTTTTTTTTATGGGAAGGTATATGGGAAATGAATTATGCTGAAACATGCCAAAGCGGAAGGATTATATAAGGTGTATGTAGAATTCAGTGATGTGATTATTGAGTCAGAGGGGAAGTTTTGCTGGCATAGGCGTGAAACAGCAGTTTAAAATCTTTCACTTTTACTCTTAAGGTATGTATAACCATTTGAATGCAAACAAAAGTAATTAAAATTATTATAGACCCTTTATAACAGTATTTGTTTTGTAAAATAGTCCTTGTAATATTTTGTTCCATTCCTTGTAATTTGCTTATAAATGCCTTAGCTTAGAGTAAAGGCAAAAGATCTTTCAGTTTGTTGTGGTACTTTCTTCCTGGCCATTACCTTTATATTTTATATCATATTGTTAGCCCAATGATCTTAGTAATATATGACGAGGATCCCTTGCTATTTTGCCTTAGAGTATCCTGTCCTTGCTATAAACATAATCAGTTTCTTCAAGACTGTTTTGGGCATACCCTAAATTCTATATCCAGTTTAATTCAAAATAAGCAAGTACTCCCGAAGTCATCACTGCGATTCCCCCAGAGAATTTACAACGAAGAACCTTTCAAAGAATTCAGCACCCTTGTATTGGAAAAGCATGTAGAAATCACAAAGAATGAGTAAGGACTTTCTTTAGATAATTATTACCGATCAAAAGTGCTTTCCACAATTCAATACGGTCAGGTTGTAAGACTGCATTATTAGAAGAAATATATGGGGATCTGTGTAGATCAGAGTTTCCCAAACTTTTTCAGGCTGGCGCCCCCTTGGCTTCCAGATGGA
Source organism: Macrobrachium rosenbergii (assembly GCF_040412425.1). Classification (NCBI taxonomy): domain Eukaryota; kingdom Metazoa; phylum Arthropoda; class Malacostraca; order Decapoda; family Palaemonidae; genus Macrobrachium; species Macrobrachium rosenbergii. The sequence goes on along the minus strand of NC_089753.1, from coordinate 45,625,101 downwards.
TTCCTAGCGCCCCCCTCCCGCCGATACACACACGCGAGTATTATTATTTTTGGGGGGGCGGGACGGTTTGCTTCAAATTGAAAACAACAATATTAAACTCGAAGATGTATTTCACAAACAATACTTAATTTAGTAAACTCGGTCTTCACAATTACTGTTAATGGGATGGGTGTGCTTGGCGCAGGGATATCGGTTTCTCCACATCAGGCTGGAACTCACTAAGAAGTCGTAGATCCCCACGTTCGGTAATTTTAAGTCTGTGTGTGTTTTTTTTTTTTGCTTTTAATTGCTTAAAATTAAATGCTCTTAATGCCACCCTGTCGCCCCCCAACCACACCCTTTTGCCTCACCGCCCCCCCGATATCAATCCACCGCCCCCAGGGGGGCGGTACCGCCCACTTTGGGAACCACTGGTGTAGATAGACGAGCAGTCTAGTATCGAAACGAATTAAAATGAACTGAAGAAACTCATTTACGAAATCGACTGGGCGCAAACGTCAAGAAAAGACTGTGTGGTGAATTTGTCTAGTAAAAATGTTTGTGAAGAAGCTGTGGTTTGCTGTCTCAACTGTGCACAATGCTTTGTTAAGAGCCTCGTAACTTTTTTACTTTGGGAAACTCAGTGATCCTTCCATATTATGTTTTGGATGTAAAAGGACTAAAATTTCCTCTTATGATTAATTTCCATAAACTGTTCAGCAATGCATAGACTGAACTGAGAGGAGATGAAATGATTCACATCACCAAGCTTGATGAATCAGGTACCGTAGTAATTATGGTTAAGGTAACTTATGTCTCAAAACAGGAAATTTTTTAATGGTAGTGGTAATTACACGAAACTTATATGAGCCACCTGGATGAAGTAATGGCAGTCATTGCATTTAGATTTCCAAAAATTTTATAAAAAAAATAATCCTTTGAGACTTAAATTAGCTCTGTGTGCATTTGTCTTGTATGCTCTCAAAATATCTTATAAAATTGTCTTCGCCGGTGTTAGGCAATTAATGAAATTCACCTAGTAGAAAAAAACACTTCCTTTATCACAAAATTCTTATTGAATCGTTATTAGAATGTCTCAATATTGAATGTACTAGAATGGATCTACCGATGAGATTCAGTCAAATTTTGGAGTTTAGTAAATTGTGTAATTGTGGTTGTAAGCTTATTTTGAAAGGAAAATTCGGTAAACAAATGTTAGAGATGATAATGGGTAACCCTGTAACACCAGTCCTCTGAAATTTATATAATGGCTACTATACCTAAAGATGGAAGAGTAATTAACCTTTTGGAAGAATTTTAAAGAAGACCCGTTGGAAATAGATGGTTGCTTGCCCCCTTTAGACAGCGTTTTTAGATGTGAACTATTTCAGTGTAAATTTATAGGGTATTGAAAACCAACAAGTAATTTATCTTATGTACATTGTTTTTCGGACATCATATTAATAAAAAATCAGTATGCTCTTCAATGTTCGTGGATAACGAATACAGAATTTTAGAAAAATTTTGTGAAAAATTGTAAGGACTTCTATTATCTGGCTCATATTTTGAATACCTACTGGCTATAGTAAAGCGGTAAAATTATATTGTGGTAAAAATGACAGGCAGAATAAATTAACCGAGAACAGACTTTGTTTTTCTTATATTGTATCAGCTTTGAGTCATTCAAATCAGTGTTGAAAATGTTCAGTCTGTATGTCACTTCATATAATAACACTAAAAACTAATAGTATAGTTAATTACAAGATATAAAAACTGTGTCCTGAAAGCTCTTGGAATCTGCATTAAAACGAGTAACAAAAATAATATTTAAATAAGCCCATTTGCACAGTATATGTTTGTTGAATAGCTCTCACAAATACGTACATTATTAATTTTTTGAGAATTTTTATGTAATTTTGTTTGGTACCTTATTTTTTATAAAGTAATGGATTATTATTTTTTTACCTGTGAGGAAAAGCTGATGCTATTTAGTTGATGATAACCCTACTGAACATAATTAGCAGGTTTATTTTTCAGTGCCGAATTAAACGCATGAAGGGAATAATTTTTTTTTTTTGCGTTGGGCACGCTTTGATTCATTTTATGATACGTAATATTGTTCCAAGAAGACGCCAACTTACGAAAATAGGGTTCAGTTTTAGAGTTTTTGTTATCGTGAACTTTCATGAAATATTGTCGTAGGTTTAGTCTTAAATATATAGTCTTGTGTATACAATGTGAAATTTATGCATTCCGTGTGCCTTGTGTGAGGAGAGTTTAGAGAAAAATTGTCTGTTTGATTTGTGCAGAGATGTCCAGTGAGCAAAAGCGAACATTGAGTTTAAGCTTTTGAGCAAATTAGTTTTTCAGAATAAAAGAGGGGTCTAATGTATTTGGATTATCATTATAGTCTGCATTTTTATCACTTTATTTTCACATAAATAATTTTTGGGGTGGAAGGAAAGAATTGTCCATTTTTTTATATTGCATTTCCCAGAATAACATTAAATCGTAAGTCACCAACCATGTTTTCTAGGCTAAATTAAGCTGACAAGATACTTGTTATACATTTGGCCAAGGGGTAGTTCTAATTCAAAAACAGTTAGGTACTTGATCTTTATCTTATGCTGAATATGATTTCAGCCTTGAAAGAATTGTTTCTGTTTTCTTATCTAACCTGTAGACGACATGGAACTTGTTGATCCTCCTGAAGACGTTGACCGAGGCGAACTACTAGATCCCCTTGAAGACATTGATCCAGGAGAACTACTAGATCCCCCTGAAGATATTGATCCGGAAGAACTACTAGATCCCCTTAAAGATGTCGATCCAGGAGAACTATTTGATCCCTCTGAAGATATTGATCCAGGAGAACTACTAGATCCCCTTGAAGACGTTGATCCAGGAGAGCTACTAGATCCCCCTGAAGATGTTGATCCAGGAGAGCTACCAAATCCCCCTGAAGATGTCGACCTAGGAGAACTACTAGATCCCCCTGAAGATATTGATCCAGGAGAACTACTAGATCCCCTTGATGATACTGATCCAGGAAAACTACTAGATCCCCTGAAGATGTCGATCCAGGAAAACTACTAGATCCCCCTGAAGATATCGATCCAGGAGAACTACTAGATTCCCCTGTAGATGTAGATCCAGGAGAACTATTGGATCTCTCTGAAGATGTCGATCCAGGAGAACTACTAGATCCCCCTGAAGGTGTTGGTCCAGGAGAACTACTAGATCTCCGTGAAGATATTGATCCAGGAGAACTACTAGGTCCATCTGCGGAAGTTGATCGAGCAGAACTAGTAGATCCTCTTGAAAAAGTTGATCCAGCAGAACTAATAGATCCTCCTGAAGAAGCTGAGCCAGCAGAGTTAGTAGAATCTCCTGAAGAAGCTGACCTAGCTGATTGTGTAAAACCAGTTGAAGTTCCAGATGAAGATGAGCCTTCTGAGAAAGTTGAAGCAGCAGGACTAGTAGATCTTCTTGAAGAAGCTGAGCCAGCTGGGCTAACAGAATCTCCTGAAGAAGTTGACCCAGTTGATGTAGAACCAGTTGAATGTCCAGATAAAGTTAAGTCTCCTGAGGAAGTTGATGCAGCAAAACTAATAGATCCTGCTGGAGAACTTGGGTTCTGAGAACTGGGAAATCCAGAAGAAGTTGACCCAGAAGTTAAAGAATCAGCTGAGCTTCCAGGAGCGCTTGATCCTCTTGGCAAACTTGAACCAACAGAAGGGGTTGGTCCTGATGAAATTTGTGACCTAGTAGAGCTAGAACGTTTTTCTGAAGAAATTGATCCAGTAGAGGCAGAACCAATTGAGTATCCTGAAGAGAGGGAACCTGCATAACCAGTAGATCCCCGTGAATAAGCTGCACTAGCAGAAGCTGTCAAACTAGATGGTCTTCCTAAAGAAGAAGGACGCGTCATTGTTCCACCTGAAAGTATGAAAAAAAAGTTGAGGTGCTTGATTATGTTTTATTAGTTGATTTTATAAGCTGACATAGGGCATTGTTCTCTTGTTATTGCAAGCATTAGGATGGTCAAATAGTAGAATGTTTCTCCATTATTCATAATTATTCATACTACTAATAGTTGATTTATGTTGTTTACATATGCAGTTCTAACCCAAAGGAAAGCAAACTGATATTAAAAACTGAATCTGCATACGTGAACGTTTCTGTAGATAAACTTTAGATCAATTTCTTACGAGCACTCCAGTACTTTAGATCAATTTCTTACGAGCACTTCAGTATGGAAGCCAAATGTTCTGAGGGAACTGAAGTACGCAGTTCCTGTAAAGATCATTCGGGAAGGCTGAAGTAAATGGTGTACCACAAAAATGTGGCATATAAAATGTAATACCAGGTAAATCATAAAGAAAATATTGAGGTTGTTGAAATTTTGAATGAAATGACCCTGTTGTATCTACTGGGAATAGAAGGAAATAGATAGTCAAGCTTTTACATTCATTGCAGATTAATGAAAGGACTTACACCATTTTTACATAAATATCTATTCCCTGCAGTTTAATCTTAATTTAGCATTGCTTTGTCCTTTAGGTTCATGTGACATTTTACCAATTGTATAGACCCATGATTTTATTGTTTAGTATCTTGTAATTTTAAGTGATTTTGATTACATGAGACCCCTATGAAATTAAGATGTTCATAAAACCTACATTACCTTATTCATTTTTGTTGTATATCGACTTTATAAATACTTACTTTTGGACGAAATGCAAAGTTCGTAAAATCTATCTATCTATCTATCTATCTATCTATCTATCTATCTATCTATCTATATCTATATATATATATATATATATATATATATATATATATATATATATAATATATATATATAATATATATATATATAATATAAAGAAAGAGAGAGAGAGAGAGAAGAGAAACATCACTGCCTAACAACATGCGTCGGATTAGGTAGTCACTCGTTGGGCTTCAGTATATACTAAATATTTCCTGTCACAAGCACCATCGGACCAGCTTCTTTCCCCCTTTCTCCGTAAATCTGCAGATGAGAGGTGCCTAAAAAAAAGCCCAGTCTGTGGGTTGCCCTGGAGGCTGCTGTCCTTCGGATGTTCTGATCATTGAGCCATTTAGGTTATTTTATGTCTTCCGCCAGTTTCCGCACGTAGTCCTAGAAAACAAGTGAACGAAGGAAAACAGTAAAAGAAAAAAAGGCCACCAGGCGACAGGATGGGTATGTATCGCCCAAAATTGTCGGTAAAAGAGGCTATGGAGCATTTTTTCAGAAATAAGAGGCTGCTATCGAGCCCCAAGACCGCAGAGGTGAGACCAGAGAGTAGACGGCTTCAGAAGAAATAGTCGCTATCAAGTCTCTCAGTTCCTGAGACGCCAAAGGATCTCCTTACTGCCACCACACCTGGCGATGAAAAATCTATTGTTGTACAGGAAGAGACTACAGGACCCCAGTCTCAAGATGCCGTGGAGCAATTTCATGCTACTTTTAAAAATGCGCTATGTGCATATTGCCATGACCAGAACACTAAAGAGCGGGACAGTGGCTTGCCATGTACGTTGTTTGCTATCCATGATTCTTAGCAAGAATCTCTGGGAGTTTCACCATTCCAAATGGTTCATGGACATCAATTACACGCGTCCCTCTGCCTCCTGTGGGAAATTTGGACAAAGAATGAAGAGTAGAACCTAAGTTCCTGAAGTATGTGCTCCCCTTCAGATACTGGCTATGAGAGCCTTGCAAAATGGCCCATGATGAGATGGGGAAATCTCAAGCAAAAATGATGACCTGGTACAACCAGGCTCACCATGCTCAAATTTGACTTCTAGGTTGGAAATAATGAGGTCCTGTCTTGCCCGTGCCTGGGATGTCTCTTTTAGCCAAGTCTAAAGGTCTGTACAAAAGTGTTAAGAATCTCAGTAAATTGGTAATAACACCTGGCAGAAGAAGAGGACGATTACTAGTGCCACCAACACTGATCAGGAGCCACGCCAAATTGCTGCAACCATAAATTTGTCGCTCAAGAACGGAGATAGTGGGCAAACAGCGTAAGAAGTAGAAATGGAAAGGCAAAAAGAAGAGGAAGGATGGAGGAAAACAGAGAGGGATGAAGATAATCCTGATGCAATTATAGAAGACACCAGCTTACAACAGAAACCTGAGGAAGGAAGACCAAATCCTGCAGAATTTTATGTCCAAAATTAAGTGATCTTACTAAATGACAACAGCATGACATCCGTGCCCTTATAACCCAATTTGCTAAGCTATCCTCTGACGTCCCAGGCTGTGCAAACACTGTAATGCATGATGTAGCACTGTAAAAGCTGGAGCTACTGCAACAGGAGGTTGACTGTATGTAAAAGCATGGGATCATACGCCCAGTTTAATTAGCGAATGTAATCATTCTGAGTCATTCCAGGATTTTGTGAGTGATTGCAGTGATCATTGTTGTTGGCAGTGTGATTTCACTCTTCATTGATATTATATGCCGAGTAACTGCAAGTTTTATGATAATAATGAATTTAGTACTATATCATCTGTAATATTAAAAAAATGTTCAACTGAACGATTGTGCACTTTACAGGAAATGTTGGATATGAAATTATTCTGCGCAAAGCTCTCAATATTTATTCAGTTTATTTCATTTTCTTTTTCTGACTTTTGTGTTTACTTGTTATTACAGAAAAAACGTATGATTACAGGAAAACAGTTTAAAGTCCTTCATGTCTATTTAACAGATCTGTTTCGTGTTCTCTGTTCATATCATGGTCGTGTTTATACTTGATTGTGTGTAACATTGTGCATGTTGAATATCAAGTTAACTTGAGGAATTACCTTGTGATGATGTCGATCTTCCCTTTGGTGCAGATGTAGGTGTTGTTGACGGTCCCTTTGATCCTTTTTTTCACAAGGAAGTAGTGCCAAGTAAAATAATTATTATTGTTATATATATTTAAATGTGTTTTGTATTTTCTTTTTCCTACGTATGTATTTTGTATTTTCTTTTCCTACTTATGTTTTGTATTTTCATTTTCCTACTTATGTGTTTTATACTTTCTTTTTCCTACTGATGTGTTTTTATGTTCTCTTTCCTACTTATGCGTTTTGTATTTTCTTTTTCCTACTTATGTTGTTCACGTTTGTAGATTATTCTTTTATAACTATGCAACTGTTATCTTTCTCGTTTGTTCTTTGATCATAATGTTTATTTATACTTTTTTCTGTCTTACATTATCATTCAGGTGAAGATTTCATGTACACTTCTTTCTGTGTAGTACAGATTTGCTGTACATTTCTCTGTTATTCTAGTGTATATTTCAGTTAATGATTGAGTTGTTTTTTAACTCTAGAAGTTTGTGATGTTCTTATTTCTGTATGAGATAAATTCGATAGGTATAGTTACTGTTAGAATGAGAAATCGAACTCAAGTGGCATGTAAAAAATGATTTTATCTGATGAGAGTATATTACGGAAGCTGGGGCTAAAAACGTGAAAGTTCTGTGAATGTTTATGAGAGTTATAAGATTGTTTATTTAAGTATGAAGTTGAAAGGATTATGCAATTTCCATTTGACGCAATTAAAGTAAGAAGGCAATTGACGTTATATTTCGAGAAGGAATAAGAATTTTATGAAATAATTTTTTAATATAAAGAGCAAATGGAATAATTTTGTGTTGAAAAATGCAGTTTACCTGTATTCTTTACGAATTTATTTACAAAGGAAGTAAGGCCTCGCATGCGTTAGTAGTATAGTTTTTCTTCATATGAAAATATGGCTTATAAAAACGCTTCAAATACACTGACTTCTATAAGGCCTAAACAACAGTCATAATGAATGCTTACCTTCTGAAAAAGTAAGAACTTCGTCTGTGTCACTGGCTATTCCTATGGTAGTTCCTCCATATTTTTCAGCTTCTTTGTTCAGGTCCTCTATTTCTTGTTTAATTATTATTTTTATTGCTGTGACTGCATTTTTAGCCTCCTGTGTTTTATTAGAAGCAGTTTTTAAGCTGTCAAAAGCATTGCTGGATAAAAGATTTTTGTCTTCACGGACGTAAATAATGACTATCTTGAGCTCTTGTGTGATGTTTTTAATGGTATTTGTTAGTTTTTCAATTTCATTGGCATCTGTTGTAGAGATGAATGCAGTAAGGACACTGTTTAACTGAGAGAGTGTATCGTCAATATACTTCGACTTTGCAGCAGAACTATCAAAAGTGGAATCGGAATTAAAGGTTCTGTATGTCGTAGGTGACACTGTTGATAATTTCCCTGAAGAATAACTATGGTATAACTGTCCTGAGACTGGAGATGTCAGTGCTGTTGTGGAATAATGAGTGGGGCGTCCTTGTGAAGTGGATTTTACAGATGCAATAGGCGTAAATGTTGTTCTTCCTGCTGAAGGAGAGCCATGAGAACCACTGGGTAAAGTTGATGTCCCTCGTATAGAAATCGAACCACGAGATCCAGTATGCGTGAATGACGTTTCTGTTGTCAAAATGGAACTTTCAGAAGCAGGAGAAGTGAATGACAAATGTTTTGTGTCAGCAGAGCCGAAAGATATAAATGATGCTCCTGTTGTCGATGCGAAACTGCCAGATGCATCAGTTGTAATGGACGTTCTTTTTGTAGATGAAGACGTGGGACCACTGGGCTTTGTAGAAATTCCGGGTGACTGGCTGCTTGTTGGGTAAGGAGTAGATAAAGGTTCAGTGAATGTTATTTTTGAAGATGAAGACGTAGGACCACTGGGTTTTGTAGATATTCCATGTGGCTGACTGTATGTTGAGTGAGAAGTAGATAAAGGTGAGTATCTAGTAGATGTTGATGGAATAGCAGTGTCATTAGTAGAAATCGAACTTTGAGTAGTAAGAATCGAGCTTCCATTTAATGTGGAAGAAAGGATTGTAGTTCTTGAATTCTGTGCATTTCTTCTTCGTCTCGTGGTGGCGATATTTTCAAGCGTTTTAACCTCTGTGTTTACGTCATTGAGGCTTGCAGTAGCAGCGTTTAGCTTGTCGAGAGTTTTTTTCTTTGCAGAGATTTGTGCATAGATTCTACTCAGTTGCTGACCTCCGGCCGTAGATTCAGTGGCTGCTGATGTTCCTATATTGTCTTATTGTTCACAAATGAAATAGCATTCAGTCTTTTGACAAAAGAGGATGATGAAATAAGAAAAATATAGACAGTTAAGCAGTCAGAAATTGAGAATTGAAAATTCAGATTTTTTTAGAGAATACAAAGATATTTTATAAAGATTACTGAGGTAGCAGCTGCATTATAGTGCAGCAGATTGCTGTAAAAATCGTTCAGATAGTGAAACAAGCATGAAATTTGGCACAAACATTCCTAAGACTACGCTCTCTTAGAAAAGGGCGCTGGCCACCTGAAAATCCAAGATGGCGGCTATTTTTCAAAATGGCCGCCATCTATGTTGAGATTCACTGGTTTGGGAGCATCTATTGGATGGAATATGCCAGTTTTTTTTTTTTTTTTTAACCTCGACTTTTAGGTTATAAAAATGTTCCATACCACACATTTTATTGAAAACCCTTACTAAATGAATTGTAACCAAGATGGCGTACAAAATGGTTGCCATAAAAGTTTTTTTTCTATCCACAGCGCTAGCAGACATAGAGACCAACTGTTTTTATTTAATGGTATATTCATGTGATCAGACAGTTTAACTAATATGCTATTTTCAACTGAAATAGTAATGGTATGGTCACATACAACATTGTGTCTAAGACTGTAACCATAAAAAGAAAAGAAGAGAAATACGGACTAAACGCAACCAATCTATGTATAGGTCTCTCAACCTACACCTTTGAAAAATTCGAGGATAAGAAGGTAGGCATAGCATGACACGTTGGATGCTCAAGCTAGATTATCTACTGAAGAGAGGGCAATATTTATCTAGACTTCACATTTGCAAGTGCACAGAGCTGTGCAGGGAAGACCCAGCTTGTAGCACTTGCACCTTTCCCCGACAGCCTGCTTTGCATCCACATTTGGTAAGCTGTTGGCAACTCTTGGCTAAGGGCGAGTTGGTTGTCCAGAGGACTTGCCATGCTTCACCAGACTTTTGCCATCCCCACTCAGCAGGGTTCTCTGGCTGTGGCTGACACTGGGTGGCCTGCCCCACACACAACCAGCCTGGTACGCAGCACACTTGGTGTGTTGGAGGAGAGCTCCTGGTTGGTGGAATGGCCTCATATGCCCTTTGTTTTCTGGCAAACATATCAAGTCTAGCCTCATCCACAGTGCCAGCAGTGCTGGATCTTTCATACATAAGTATGACAAACCTCTCCAGGACCTTCAGGTCACTCTCTTCCACTCTGAGAGGGTAGTGACTCAGTTTGGAGAACACAGTGGAGGCCTCTGGAAAGATGTTCCATGTCTGCCAGGCGGTCTTCTTGCCCTTGCTCCGGAAGGCTGACACTGTATCACAGCCTGTGAACGCATGGAAGAAGAGCATGCCATTCACCTTCTCCTGGCCCAGAGAGTTGCACAGGTCATGCACAGCAATCCAGCGCAGGCTCTGGCCTTGGCCAAATGCCACCCATAGCTTCTCTAGCCCTAGATTGTGGAGAGTGGAGAAAGCACTGACTGCAACGACAAGAACATCTGTGTCATTTGCTTTAACCGTGATGGTCTTGGCTCCATGTTCTGTGGCATATTTGGCATGGAGAAAGATGCGGGTGTCAGCTTCCTCATGAGAGCACTTTTCCAGTCCCTGAAGACTAGCCTCATGAGTGCTGAGGACAGCAGACCCTTTCGTGGCAATGACAACATTTGTGGCAGACATCTGGGCAACTTTGTCTGCCAGGAACTGGAACAACTCTGTCTTGTTGGCATCGTGTCTTAGGAAATTGCGCCAGTTGGATGGAATTGTGTTCTTGTCTGTCACCTTGCGCCTTCCTCCTTGACCACGTTGGAGCCTGGTCTCAGCTTTGAGGCTGGATGTATTGTATACATCAAATACAAGATGTGATGATGTGTACTTGCTGCTATAGGATTGTATCACAGGCAAGAAGTCGCAAAGTGCATAGCCCTCAAAGGTCTTTCCTTTCTTTGGTGGCAAGGCATGGACCAAAGCTAATCCATCTACAATGAGGACATCAGTCTTTGGTTCTTTGTCTTCTAGTGTAACATGACTCTCCAGGACCGAGGTCAGCTGAGACTTCTGACATGTGTACAGCCTACCACCCTCACTAAGGGAAGCTGGGAATGTTTGATTCTCGTGCTGGAAGAATTCCTGCAGATCACATTCACGGCTCTGACAGGATATAAATAGCTTTGAGAAAGCTGGCAATCCTCCTTCAGAAGTTTCTGCTTTGACTGTTCTACAGGAGCAGCTTCTTGCCTGAAGAAGTCAGTTCTGTTCTTCTTTATCGGCTCATAGAAGGAGACTGCATTGTTTGCCAAAGAGTCTGAAAACTTCTGAAATTTAGTGCGGCCTCTGTCAAGGTGTGTCTGTAGAAGTTCTGCTGAGCTGGGGTGGGCAATGTCTTTGTCCATCACTGCAGTGGTGAACAACCCTTTTCGCAGTACTGGGGGACAGACCACACCCTCCTCCACATATTTGCTAACTGTGGCATCTCCTAACTGTGCAGAGACCTCCAGTACTCTGTCATAAGAGATACTGAGGCCATACTGATGTAGCATTTCAACCAGGTTTCTCTTCCTGGTTTTGGCATAGACTGAGAGTCCCATGTAGACTGGGAATGGTGTTTCTCTGTCTTTGGAGTGTCTATGAGTTGTTGCTCCTCTTTGTATCGGGAGTAGCAGTTGAACTGCATGAGCTGTGCAATGGCCTGGTCTGACTTTGATGCTCCAAATCGTAACTGTGACTTGATGTCAGCCCCATGCTCAACCATCCCTACAAACTGGAGCAGGAGAGGAGGCACAGAATTTCGTACACAAGCCTCAGAAAATGTGCCATCAAACCGTGACTGATGATCAAGTATAGACTTTCTGAGAATATTTGCTGCTTTAGCAATGATAACTGCCTCTGAAAGATCAGATGATTGAGCAAGTGCTTTTCCCACATCCTTTTGAAATGCAAGTAATACATCTCTGCCAGATTTATGAGCCTCAAGTTCTGGAATTTCTGGCAGAAGTTTGTCTTTGAGTCTCGTGGAATTTACACTTGGTGACTCTACACCTAATTGTTCCAAACGTTGTTGGTAGAGGTGGCAAATATCTGCCAGCCGAAATGTGACTGGATCATCTGAACAAAGGTTGTTTTCAACAATGTATGTCATCAGTTCTGACAGAACTAGTGGATACACATCTGATTCTGACTCAGTGCTACCTTGGTCTTTCTCAAGGCTCCTCAGGTAGGACCTTTTTCTGTTGTAGAGGGCACAAAGACAGGCATGGTGATACTTAAACTCCTGTGCAATGACATCCCCACCAGTCAACTTAGCAAGGAGCTTGCCATCACTAAGTATCTCTGCACATTCACGCAATTTCAAGTCAAGGCCCTTAGTACTAGCCTGTCTGAGATCAGATGCAGGTGCCACTTTCTCACAGAAAATGCAAACTTCATTGTCATGACTGGTTCGGCGCAGTTTTGCACGACTAGTCTCAGTGTTGCTGGTCTGGTCATTGGATTGTCGCTTTCTTGCACGGTCCAGTTTAGTGTTGTTAAACAACAAGCGACAGATCACATGGTATTTTGCTGCATTTTTCCTGAGAGTGGCCTCTATGCCATCACCTTCATCCAGCCTTGCTGGATCCATTATCAGTGGCATTTCATTAATTTCACTGAACATGGGAATGTTCCTTGCCAGCATTGTGTACCCATCATGGTCTAGGACATGATGACTTGGAGGTGATGTCAAGTGCTCACCTCTTTGTCCTTCTGACAAAGACAACACAAACTCCAGTTTGTTTTTCTACTGCTCAATATTGGATTGGCATCACATTCTGCCATGATTTCACTTTTGATTAAGGCCGAGGGTTATCCTTTTACCACCTTAAACAAAGCACACATTCCTGTATGGGATTCAACTAGGTTCGGTCTCCTACACCTAGCCCGATCATTCATCCAGTGCCATTTAAGTCCCGTGTGATCTGTACACCATCTGGGTAAGTACATGAACCATCATGTACAGCCCCCATACCCTTGGCTCGGCTCTCCCGCGCTGGCACATCCTGTCTATTCAGGTGCGGCTATCTAACTATAGCTGGTCTGGGGCTGTTAGAAAGCATTTGGGACACTAAACTAAACTATACTACAACTACTAGTCTAAGACTACAGGATTAGTAAAGCTGGATTAGCTGGCACTGAACCCCATGCTGAGTTACACAGCAGTGATGTCACCAGTGTGCCCTGGTTGTGTGCAGACATACACTCTTTTACATTTATTAATTTTCCTTCAAAATTGATGAGTTATTCGAAAGAGATGGCCTCATTAGGATCTAAAACCACAGAAACCAAGATCCATGCTTAAAACGATAATTGTTGAACGGGCATTATTTCTCATTATAATTATTGTTTCTACCTTTTCTTGGCAGCCATATAGCCCCCATATTTAAAGGTAAACTGTACTGGGAAGCTACAGAAACATAATATTCACAAGAAATAGTATGGAAGAGCTTTACCATATTGCTAGAAGCAAATACATGCCATTCTAGTGAAAAATTAGCCAAAATCTGTCGATACTGGCCGCCATCTTGGAATTTGGCCGCCATATTAAATTTTTTGCGTGGCCAGCGCCCTTTCTGATAGAGGAACTTTAAAGAGCACTTGTGCAAAATTTCATGCTTGTTTCACTATCTGAACGATTCTTATGAAATATGCAATTATCTGCTGCACTAATTGACAGTAGATTTGAACATTTAAAAGTTAGCATCACTGTGAATATACAAGTAGCAGTTATAAGAAAATAAAGTTGAAAATGTAAAATTAGTCAAGGTTTTTGTGTATGGATAATTTCTTTTGACTGATTTTGATTTTTGCACGGTATGTGAGGGAAGCGAGAGGGTTCTTTTCCAATACAGTATTGTTTTCATGATTCAGAGTGAATATTTCTCGTCTTTTTTTTTAAATATGAATGTTGCACACGCATTTGGTAAAAATAGTAGATTGTATTGTTATGGAGTGATAATAGTTTTTATGGCTCTTTATACCTTAATTCAGACCTGCTATACTGTGTTTATAGGCTATATGAGGAGGTTTTAAACCATCGACGAAGTGTCATATAAGTATTAGTTTGTTGATGCAGAGCAAGTTTATCAGAATCTTAGTCATATAAGTAGTGTTATCAAGGGCTGAAAAGTTTTAAGTCAAGCACAAAATGAAGTAACAATAAGTTTATCTAACCGCGAGTCCTGCAAAATATTGTTGCAATCCAGTACTTAGAATTTGAAGTATAGCTTTCAGCTACCAGTCAAAAGTTATTTCTTAAAAAACTTGTGAATAGGAACTTTTAATGTTCAAAAATGCTAAGTTACGGGGAAGTGTCTTTCAAAAATGCTAATTTAAGGGGAAATGTCAAAGAAAATGAAAGATGAAACTAAACTGTACCATAAAAAAATAGTTGTTTTTGCTTAATTGTATCTTAATGTACTTTATTTTTGTCTTTCTTCTTTGCTTAGTCGTGATACTCACGAAGACGCAGTACCATATTTTTTGTTAACTCTCTTAACCCTAAAATACAATGTGTAAATATAAATCTTGGGACTGGAGGTAAACAATTTCTTTTGTCATCAGAAATATTTTGTTTTAACTTCATTGTATGTGTGAAGAAAACTGGAAATGGGAACATGAATTTTCTACGACGAGGAATAATTGACCAGGGACAGTAGAATTTAAATTTACACGAAAGATTTTAGACGGAATGGTTGTCATGAGAATTATTTTATACAGATGTATTTATTTTAATGTGTATCTTGCAACTTTGGGATTTCATGTAACGAGAAGAAAGACCACACAATAGCAGCATTTCAAGTGTTTCTTTTAGATAAAGTGTAAAACATTCTGTGAATTATGTTATCATTTTTGTTTATGCTTTTCTAAACCCTGAACAGTAGTATTTATTTATGAACATAACACTTCAAAATATGCTTACCTTTAGTAACAGTAGGGGAATCTTCGACTGTGTTTTCAACTATATTGTAGGTAGTTCCTCCATATCTCACGGCTTCGTCATTCAAGTCCAATATATCTTGTTTAATTTTTGCTTTCATTGTTGTGATAGCATCTTTAGCTTCCTGTATTTTAGCAGAAAT
This sequence comes from Macrobrachium rosenbergii, assembly GCF_040412425.1. Lineage (NCBI taxonomy): Eukaryota > Metazoa > Arthropoda > Malacostraca > Decapoda > Palaemonidae > Macrobrachium > Macrobrachium rosenbergii. Next base: position 45,609,875 of record NC_089753.1, on the reverse strand, counting down.
AGCTTTTAAATTGTCAGAAGCATTGCTGGATAAAAGAGTTTTGTCTTCAGTGATGTAAATAATTACTGTCTTGAGATCCCGTGCAATATTTTGTAAGGTATTTGTTAGTTTTTCAATTTCATTGGCATCTGATGTAAGAGAGCTTAATGCACTAAGGACTTCATCAAGCTGATAGATTATGTTGGCAATAAACTGAGACTTTGCAATAGAAATATCAGTAGTGGAATTAAGCGTGAATAAATTTGGTGTTCCAGCATCTGCAGTTGTAGAGGGTATAGATACAGAAGACATTGTTGATCTTTTAACAGAAGACTGACCAAGGTATGTCTGTCCTGTTGACTGAGATGTCGATGCTGTTGGAGCATGAGGATTAGGGCTTCCTGATGAACTGTGAGCAAAGCTTGAAAGTGATGTTGATGGAACTGATTTTAAAGACAGAGTGGAATTTTCAGTTTGAGTAAACAGGGATGATTTTCCTGTTGTAGGAATATGACTTCCAGACACAGAGGCTGTAAATGATGTCCTTGCTGCTGAAGGTGAGCTATGAGAGCCACTAGGCAATGTTGATGTGGCCTTTATAGAAGTATGCATGGATGACATTTTTGTTGTCAAATTGTGACTTTCAGAAGCAGGAGGAATGGATGATGTCTGTGGTGACTGACTGTATGTTGACTGAGAAGTAGATAAGGGAGAATGTCCTCTGGTAGAAGTGGGTTTTCCAGAGCCAGTAGAGATTAAGCTCCCAGTTAATGTGGAAGAAAGGGTGGAAGTGCCTAGATTACCCGCATTTCTTCTTCGCCTGGTGCCAGCAATATTTTGAATAGTTGCAATGTCTGTATCCACATCCTGGAGTGTTGTAGTAGCAGCATTTAAATTGTCCAGAGTAGCTCGTTTTGCAGAGATTTGTGCATAGATTCTACTCAGAGGGTCGCTTGTTGTGGATTCAGTGGTTGCTGATGACCCTGTTTAATTTCGAGAAAATGTATACTCAAATTATGTATCATATAACAGTTTATTTCTTTGTATATGTTAAGTAAATTCTGTCACATGAAAAATGGTAAATCTTGAGAGCCTGAGAAATATAGGAATGTTTTATAAAGGAGTTCAAGTTAGTGGCTGTGGGCTAGAGTACAGACTGGGAAAATGAATCAGTAAATAGCAATGCTATGAAAATAAAGTTATAAATGATGAAATACAATAGCAAAAGGAAGAGTAAAAATTCACAAGCAGTCGTTGCGTGGACTTCAAAATAGAAAATTTACAAATAGTTACAGTATAAATACATAAATTTCATATATTTGTGTGTGAGTGTTTGGACATATTTTTGTTTTATTTAGTGCATTTTTTGCTACTTAAACGAGTCTGGTGAAGGGGTTCTGTGACATTTCAAAACTCATACCCCTCTTTTTCTCTTTTATTCATCCCATTCTCAAACAAACTAACTCATCTGGCACTCTCTCATTAGAATTTCCACCTAGTCCTACACTGATAAATTTCTCTGTAACCATTCACATCCTTTCTTGTTGTAGAGGCAGCGGCATACTGCTCTCACCTCTTGCAAAGCTTCTTACCTCCAATTTGCAATAAGTGTTTCCACTTCCTTTAAGCTGAATTAATCAATTTAGAGCCCCCAAGAGATTGTCGTGCCATTGGAACTTCCGAAGTTCAAGCGAAGATGCAGTGCATTACTACCCTAATACTATTCCCCTTGCATTTTAATACATTTTTATCGTTTCATTAATATATATTAATCTAATGGTCTTTTTTTTTTTAATAAGTGAGATCTGTTCTTTCTGTATTTCCTTTTCCCTCTTACTTCTTCCTAATGAACGCCATATTGTTTGGAAGCTTGAATTTCAAGTCAGTGGGCTTGTTCCATATGAATAGGTTTCATCTTCTGAATAATAATAATAATAATAATAATAATAATAATAATAATAATAATAATAATAATAATAATAATAATAATAATAATAATAATAATGGAGCTGTAACTGCAAAGGCAATAAGTGCTATTGCCTCCAATTTGTAGATTTGGAAGCTTTAAGCAGTATAGGTCAAAGATCTACACAAAAAGTAACAAGAGCCACAGCATTTTGGAAATTATATATAATCAAATAAAAGAAAATATGACCCAGTAAAACACTAGAAATCAGAAATTCTTATGAGTTTCCAGAACATAGTTCGAAGAAGGTTGCATGGGTTATCGCCGAGTCTGCTGATTCAGTTATTATTCATAGTGTTTATGGGATTTGAAATTTGATACCTTTTGTAAGCTGACACTTCACCAGAGGTGTTTCCTGGTGAATGATTTTGTTTTGCATTAGAAAAATAGATGTGGTTTCGTTTTGTTGTGTGCGTTCTACCGTGATTTAAAAGGAAGTAACGTTTGTGGACCATTTCTGATGAATTTTATAAGGAGGTCGTCTCAGGGATTTCGTACATCTAGTAAACTAGTTTCACCAGTGTTTTTAAAGGCATGTATATAGGTATTTATTACTTTTGACTTGCTTACTATTTGCAGTTTTCATATTTTGAAGAGGATTCCAAGAAAGGTTGCTTATATAATATTATTATTTATAAATATATAAGTTTTTATGAAGGTGAGATATTATTAAACAGAAATTATTGTTATGTGCTGTTTACTCGATTATTGTGTTAAAAATTTATTTTAATGGTGGTTAGATCCCTTGTTCAGAAAGCCTCTATAGCACTAACTGCTTCATTCACTTACACAAGAGTCTCATCAGCAGTGTGTCAACCCCTCCCCCTTCACACACACACACACACACACACACACACAGTGGGTGCATTTACCTCTCTTTTACACACTTTTTCGTTTCCTGGATCTGAAAGCTCTTCCTTTCTAATACTACTTTCACTCCAGGTATCCAGGCTTTCTAGATCTTTTTTTCTTCATCCTTCCCAAGACTTCCGATTTATGCTCATTCCACAAATTTATAACACATCATACATACATTGTATATATATATATACACTGTATATATTTGTATATGTATATATATGTATTTGTATATATATATAAATATATGTATGTTTGTATGCATGTATATGTATGCCTTCAAGCACCCACATGAAGCATATGTTTCTGTCGCAAACTGATATTGGTAAGTAAGCCCAACTTATTCTTCGTTTCCATTACGTGCAACGGAACTAATAATCTGTGCATTAGTGTATTCGAAGTAAATATTACGTACCTTTCGTCATCGTGGAAGATCCCACGTCAGAGACCTGTCTAGTTGTTTTTCCTATCGTCGCTGAAGATGGTGTTGTAGTTGTGGCTCCTGGGGAAGCTGTTGTTTTAGGAGGGATACTTGGATACAGTGGTTTTTCTGTTGTTTCAGGAGGGATACTTGAATATGATTGTTTTTCTGATGTTTTAGGAGGGATGCTTGAATACAGTGATTTTTCTGTTGTTTTAGGAGGGATGCTTGAATACAGTGGTTTTTCTGTTGTTTTAGGAGGGATACTAGAAGACAGTGGTTTTGCTGTCGTTTTAGGGGGAATACTTGAATACAGTGGTTTTTCTGTTGTTTTAGGAGGGATACTAGAAGACAGTGGTTTTGCTGTCGTTTTAGGGGGAATACTTGAATACAGTGGTTTTTCTGTTGTTTTAGGATACTAGAAGACGGTTTTGCTGTCGTTTTAGAGGTTTTTTCTGTTGTTTTAGGAGGGATGCTTGAATGCAGTGGTTTTTCTGTTGTTTTAGGAGGATGCTTGAATGCAGTACAGTGGTTTTGGATCTGTTGTTTTTTAGGAGGGACGCTTGGATACAGTGGTTTTTCTGTTGTTTGAGGAGTGACGCTTGGATACAGTGGTTTTTCTGTTGTTTTAGGAGGGATGCTTGAATACAGTGGTTTTTCTGTTGTTTTAGGAGGGACGCTTGGATACAGTGGTTTTTCTGTTGTTTTAGGAGGGATACTTGGATACAGTGGTTTTTCTGTTGTTTTAGGAGGGATACTTGGATACAGTGGTTTTTCTGTTGTTTCAGGAGGGATACTTGGATACAGTGGTTTTTCTGTTGTTTTAGGAGGGAAACTTGAAAATGGTGGTTTTGCTGTTGTTTTAGGAGGAATACTTGAATACAGTGGTTTTTCTGTTGTTTTAGGAGGGAAACTTGAAAATGGTGGTTTTGCTGATGTTTTAAGAGGGGTACTTGAAGATGGCGGTTTTACTGTAGTTTCGGCAGTACTTGGAGGAGGTGGTTTGGTTATTGTTCCAGAAAACGCACTTGAAGACGGTGGTTCTGTTGTTGGCCCAGGAGATTCAGTTTTTTGTAATGTTGAAGTTTCTTTGGTAGAAGTCATTCCTGCAATCATAAAGATGGAATACGGGTAAGCATTTTTCAGAAATTGCATGTGCTGTTATAAATGGCCTCAGAAATTATAGTCAGTTGCCTCTGTAGAGATTGAGGTAAAAATTCTGATGTATGACGTTTTGATGACGAAGACAGGTGTCATTTGAAGCGCGTGGATTTATGAACGGAATAATACATCAGCATTCATAAAACTAATGACACTAAATTTTGTGTAAAAGTCGCTTTCTGAAAAAAAAAATTACGCAAATGAGATGGTTCTACATATGGTGAGCCATATTAGAAATCATATTGTAATTTGGAATTTACTTTTGTCTCTGACTCTTGGCGCCCTCTCCCATATTGCTTTGTTTCCATCAGTTAATTACCAGGATTTTCTGATATTAGATGCAAGTCTGTCGCTTGGAAAGTGTTTCAAGTGCTTATGCAGTTTTTTTTAATTTCAGAAAATTAATTTAATTACAGCTGATGAAAACGTACTCCATGGTAAAGACGACTACGAATGATCCCGGGAATAGTTTACAGTATTGAGGTCTTCATAATTTAAAAGAAATCCTCTACAATTAAATGTAATCATGTACATGGTTGCGATTATGAAATAAGTGGCCAAGGAAATTGTTTTTGTATTTACAGAAGTTTGGGAACTGCGTACTATGTAGGTCGTGATTGATATATGCAGGAAGGAGCTGTAAAGGAACGTTGCTTGATGTTAGTCGCGATAAGTACTGCACAAAAAAAGGGATATGCGCCAGAGTAAAATAGATTCATTATATTCTCAAACATAAGCAGGTTTATGTTCTTTTGTCATTAATATTGTGACGCCAATTTTAGTAGTCATAAATCAATCAATCGTCATTGTCATTATTAGCAATTTAATATTGCAAGTCATATTCGAGCTGATAACCGAACCCTGCTCTTTATTGTCGTAGTCCAGATCAGGTGAGCATTCAAGGTATATGAAAATTTCCGTGATAGTGGATAGTCCCCTCTCGTCAGCCTGATCCTGTTGTTTTTCTTGTTATAGTTGTTTTTGAGATTTGTTTGCTGATCCTTATGTGATGTTGGATTAAAGTTGTGCTGAATACATTTGTGTTGGCATTCTTGGAAGTACTTGAAGTTATGGAGCAGTCTGAATTTTTGGGTAAGTGAACGAAACTAGGGGGACAGATGGAATGTCAGAGAGGTGAACTTACTGCAGAAGCTAATTGTTAAAAGTGTTAAGATTAGTGTGATATAGAAAATGTCATAGAAACGTTGCTAAGTTCAAAAAATACTTCTGAGACTAAAAGGAAATCCTGGATCTGCTTAAGAAAATAGGTGTTTTATAAGATAGCTTGTGTTGTTTTTCCTGCGTGTATGTAAAGAGGAGTAGTTTTAGTATAGTTAAGGAATAGTGTATTCATAGCCGATAATATTTTCTCCCTATTTCTTACAAACCGTCAGTTATTTCACAAAACGTTGCATTTGACGTCTTTGTAAATGTCCAGGTAAACAGAGCTGATACTGAAAAGTCTTTGAATTGCGTCATGGCACTGAGTCCAACATCTTATTCGTGATAGATCGTATTTTATAAAAAACAACACGGATGACTTATGAACACTTTATTAAGCAAATTGAACACTTAAAGATAGACGAGACCGGAAGTGAAACGAAAATGTCTTGCATGGTATAAAAGATTTACTTTGGTTATTTGTTTATATTAAGAAATTTTACTCTTGTTGCGACTACATTTAAAGTTACATGACGAAATTTAAGAAAAGAAAAATGAAAATAAGAACCATTTACTCGCAGATGGAAATTTATTATTGTCCCTAAGTTTAACAAACCCCTGTAAAACAAGAGAAATATTGAAATAATGAGGAACACAAGTAAGGTTGTATACTCACTAAGGACGATCATTTCTGGTTAAGACAGAGGAATCAATAGTTTATCCTAAGAGGAAATTAGAAGATCGCAACAGTTTTGATTCCCATTAATCACACTAAACCCGAAGCTGTATCCTCGAGAAAGAGTCTCCAAGGGTGCTTCCACACTACAGTAAAACATGTAAACACGCGTCTCCGACAAATGCTTGAGTAATTATTTAAAGCCTAGAATAGGACTACCAACAAATCGTTGACTTGTATTTAACCTGTTTGTGATGCGTGTGTGATGTTTATGACATGTTCTACTGTAGTGTGAACGCCCCTTAAAGTGCTCACTAATTCTACAAGACCGCTGTACAGTCCTCCGTTCCACTAAATGAAGACATGTTCATTTTATCTTATAACACACACTATTTGATTTATGGCGCAGATACAGTCTTCCCGTTAAAAAGGAATAAGAATAAATTTTTGTAAATGCATTGTTCGGTTGGAATACATTCACAGTATAAATTCCAGTATACATACGAGTATGCATCATTTTAAATGCACCATCTTCATGTCATACAGTATATATATATATATATATATATATATATATATATATATATATATATATATATATATATATATATATATATATATATATATATATATATATTAGTGTGAGGAGTCAGGAGTCAATCCATACTTAAAATCATCAATGAAGGGCAGAGGACACACAGATATACAAGCTGACTTTATTCCAACGTTTCGTAATTATCGGATTAATTACATCATCAGGGCTGTTAAAATAAAAATAAAATTCTTTGTAAAATCGTAAAAAAATCTAAAAATAAAGGCTAAAAATTATTCATACAAAATTTTCACAAATGTACACAAACATTAAAATTAGAGAACAAAAGTTTTAAAAATCATTACATTAAAATGAAGGTAACGTAATATACAGTAAACTAAAATTGAAAACTATCTGTGAAAGGGGTTACAGAACAAAAGATTAAGGACCGACCTAGAGGAGTGACAGCTTTAAACTAAACATAAACATAAATAGAAAGAACACAAGTCAGGATAAATATAGAGGAGAGGAGGACGTGTGAGTGTTTAACGACGGAACAAGTTGTTTGATGAAAAGTGATTCCAGGATAACAAGGTCTTGAGGGTTGGTGGTATGGCCTAAAATGTAGAAGTCTTTATTATCAATGTGTGTTTTACAGATTTTTGAGTGATTTCTGATGTTGGAATGTTCTGGGTTTGAAATTCTGCTACCTGTACGGAAGCTTACGCCACGATGAGAATCGATACGCACCTTAAGGAGTCTACTGGTAGATCCCACATACGTCCCTGTTTGACATTCAGGGCAAGTATATTTGTAAATGATACCAGATGACATATAAGGTGATGACCGATCTTTGGTTTTTAAAGAGTGAACCAATGGTGAAAGGGTTCTTAGGGATTAAAGTGACATCAATGGCATAAAAATGATCCTGAATAATTTGAGTGAACTTTTTGTGGAACTTGGGGTCATGAGTAAATGGAAAGCTTGCGTAAAATTTCATTTTTTGGACGGTTAAAACTGCTGGTTTTGTAATGAAATGTTTGTTAAGTAATTTATGTAATTTCCTATATACCAGCTTTGCAGGGAAACAGTTATTATTAAAAAAGTCAATTAAAAAAGAAATTTCCTTATGAAAAAGGCTCCAGTTCGACGTAAGGACGAGTGACCTGTGGAGAAGGATAGAAACAGAGTTGGATTTAAAATTATCGAAGCAAGAGCTATAAAAGTTGGTACCAAGTCCATTAAATTACTTAACAAACATTTCATTACAAAACCAGCAGTTTTAACCGTCCAAAAAATGAAATTTTACGCAAGCTTTCCATTTACTCATGACCCCAAGTTCCACAAAAAGTTCACTCAAATTATTCAGGATCATTTTTATGCCATTGATGTCACTTTAATCCCTAAGAACCCTTTCACCATTGGTTCACTCTTTAAAACCAAAGATCGGTTATCACCTTATATGTCATCTGGTATCATTTACAAATATACTTGCCCTGAATGTCAAACAGGGACCTATGTGGGATCCACCAGTAGACTCCTTAAGGTGCGTATCGATTCTCATCGTGGCGTAAGCTTCCGTACAGGTAGCAGAATTTCAAACCCAGAACATTCCAACATCAGAAATCACTCAAAAATTTGTAAAACACACATTGATAATAAAGACTTCTACATTTTAGGCCATACCACCAACCCTCAAGACCTTGTTATCCTGGAATCACTTTTCATCAAACAACTTGTTCCGTCGTTAAACACTCACACGTCCTCCTCTCCTCTATATTTATCCTGACTTGTGTTCTTTCTATTTATGTTTATGTTTAGTTTAAAGCTGTCACTCCTCTAGGTCGGTCCTTAATCTTTTGTTCTGTAACCCCTTTCACAGATAGTTTTCAATTTTAGTTTACAGTATATTACGTTACCTTCATTTTAATGTAATGATTTTTAAAACTTTTGTTCTCTAATTTTAATGTTTGTGTACATTTGTGAAAATTTTGTATGAATAATTTTTAGCCTTTATTTTTAGCTTTTACGATTTTACAAAGAATTTTATTTCTTATTTTAACAGCCCTGATGATGTAATTAATCCGATAATTACGAAACGTTGGAATAAAGTCAGCTTGTATATCTGTGTGTCCTCTGCCCTTCATTGATGATTTTATATATATATATATATATATATATATATATTTTATATATATATATATATATATATATATATTGTCACATATATATATATATATATATATATTGTCACATACATGACATTTCTCATATCCCAAAATATTAAGCCACTGATATCGTTTAATATCTAATTTATTATACCTCGGGAATAACTTACACTCAAGGGGAATTATAGTTGGAAAGTGCTTCATCACCATAGGATTCGAACCGCTGTCTGGTTTTAGAAACAACGATGTACAGTGACACCTGACCATTGAGCCATCAAGAATTGTATGGGTCAGTGGTCAAAATTCATTTATTGTATATATATATATATATATATATATATATATATATATATATATATATATATATATATATATAATATGCATGCTTAAAATAAAAGGACACGTGATGTATGTATGCCGATGTACCAAGAAAAATGAAACACAGGAAAGATGTCATAACTGTACTTAGCTTGACCATTGTCAGTTTTTTGGGGGGGGGAACTGAGTAATGCCAGGAATAAAAATACACACAAGAAAATGAATTCCTACCTTTGGTGGATGTTTGGGACACTGTTGGTGCTGCTGTTTTTGCTGCCGAGGATTCTGAGGAAAAGATAATTTGTGTAGGTGAAATTCAGTATTCATCATATTTTATGGGAGTTTTTAAAGGTTTATCAAAGTGAAATTAAAATTTGCATGTTAAAAGAACTCTGGTTCAAGAGAATGAGTAAAGGAGCACACAATGAATGATTTTGGCCTTTGAATTTGTCATTTTAGTTCATGTTATATATACAACACAGTAGCATTGCTGTAATTAACACCAAGGGGGTCTTTACTTTATCTACTGGATAAAAGTGATACTGGATTTAATTATAAGGATTTTTTATATGACAGATGAGAACTAAATTTCAATCCTTGCTATCTAACAGTTGTATAATGAATTAATTAAGTTTTAGGTTTCGATGACACTGGGTAATGTAGTGCTTTTATTTGGAAATCTAATGTGTTTCTAATGTTTCTCATATATTTATTGCCTTGAGGATATAGTAAGTAGTTCAGAAAACATTGTCTTACTTATTTATATAGATTCACATCAACTTACGCTTAGCTACAACAGTTGTGGCAGAATCAAAGGTGACATCATCTACTTTCAGCGTGGTACCACCATACTTTGTAGCCTTAGCATTCCAGGTATCTATCTCTGCCTGAACTTCAGTTTTCAAAGTATTGACACTTGTATTAGCGTCCTTTATTAGATCAGACATTGAATTCAGTGAAGACAAAACACTGCCTGTTAAGAGACTGCTGTCAGCTTCAACGTATGTTTTTGCTGTATCTAACTTTGTGGCAAGGGTAGCCATGGTGCTTATGAACGAATTTAGAGTGGTAGCAACAGCTGTGGCATTTTTCACATTGTTCAGTAGGGTTTTCAAATCACTAAGTAAATATGAAATGTATTGGGCTTCAGGATCTACAGTCGTAATAGTGATTGTTGTAGTTCTTGCATTCGAGTCAGTGTTTTCAATGGCAGCACCAGATGAAGCTGACTGTTGTGCATTTGAAGAACCAGAACTGACAGTTGCTGCAGATGATAATGATGTTGCTGATCCTCCAGCAGAAGTAGCTGGTGGTTTTCCAGAAAGAGCTGAAGTTGATCCTCCAGCAGAGGTTGCAGTAGATCTGCCAGCGGGAGTTTCAGTTGATCCAAGTGCTGAAGTTATGGTTGATCTTGCAGGAGGAGTTGTTATTGATCCTCTAGGGGGTGTTATTGATGATCCTCCAGTAGGCGCTGTAGTTGATCTTCCAGTTGGAATTGTAGTTGATCCTCCAGTAGGAATAGTTGATCCCCCAGTAGGAATGGTTGATCCCCCGGTAGGAATGGTTGATCCCCCCGTAGGAATGGTTGATCCCCCGGTAGGAATGGTTGATCCCCCAGTAGAGTTTGTACTAGGTCTGCCGGTAGGAGTTGATCTTCCAGTAGGAGTTGTTGATAGTCCAGCAGGTGCTGTCATTGATCTTCCAGCTGGAGTTGCTGTTGATCCTCCAGTAAGAGAGGTTGATCCTTCAGCTGGACTTGAAGTAAACCCGTCTGTTGATCCTCCAGTAGGAGTGTTAGATCCTCCAGCTGGACTTGAAGTAAACCCGTTTGTTGATCCTCCAGTAGGAGTGGTAGATCCTCCAGCTGGACTTGAAGTAAACCTGTTTGTTGATCCTCCAGTAGGAGTGGCAGATCCCCCAGCTGGACTTGAAGTAAACCCGTCTGTTTTTCCTCCAGTAGGAGTGTTAGATCCTCCAGCTGGACTTGAAGTAAACCCGTTTGTTGATCCTCCAGTAGGAGTGGTAGATCCTCCAGCTGGACTTGAAGTAAATCCATTTGTTGACCCTCCAGTAGGAGTGTTAGATCCTCCAGCTGGACTTGAAGTAAACCCATCTGTTGATCCTCCAGTAGGAGTGTTAGATCCTCCAGCTGGACTTGAAGTAAACCCGTTTGTTGATCCTCCAGTAGGAGTGTTAGATCCTCCAGCTGGACTTGAAGTAAACCCGTTTGTTGATCCTCCAGTAGGAGTGTTAGATCCTCCAGCTGGACTTGAAGTAAACCCGTCTGTTGATCCTCCAGTAGGAGTGGTAGATCCTCCAGCTGGACTTGAAGTAAATCCGTCTGTTTTTCCTCCAGTAGGAGTGGTAGATCCTCCAGCTGGACTTGGAGTAAACCCGTCTGTTGATCCTCCAGTAGTGGTGGTAGATCCTCCAGCTGGACTTGAAGTAAACCCATCTGTTGGTCCTCCAGTAGGAGTGGTAGATTCTGATGACGTTGCTGACTGTGCTTCTCTTCGATGCCTCCTACTTCCTGCATTTTTCAAATTACTTACTTTTGTGTTCAGAGTATCAAGACCTGTTGATACTTTATTTAGGGATTCATAAACTGTCTTTCGTTCTGCTAATTTTCTGTAGATTGCAGGTAAAGGATCTTCGGTAGTGCCACTTTCTGTAGTTGTTGTTGTGGCTGAATCTCCGTTTGTAGAAGATCCTGCTATTGTGGATGTACCTGCTGCTGCTGAACCTGTTGTTATAAGTGTAATTCATATGATTATTTAACTTCTCCCGGTTTTCTTTTGCAGTAAATGTTACTCGTTTATTTTATTATGATTTTACGTTTATTTTGGAATTGATTTATATGAGAAATATTTCAGAAAATGCAATGTATGCGTAGAATGCGAATGCTACGAGATGTCTCTGGAAATGTTCAATATCAGATGCATAGATATATATCATGTATAAAGATGGATCAAAACAAAATATTGCTGAAATGACAAGGAATTAGTGACAACAGTAAAAATTGAAACTAGGATTACATTCATAGGAGATATAAAAAAAACGGCATAAGATGTGAAATCTATCCAAGACTAGAGTACAAAAATACAACATCATTAAAGGCTGTTTTGTTTTTATGCACGTAGATCTATACAATATTAGTTGATAGGCAAATTTAGATGTAAAATATTTCAGAAAGGGAAAAATTCAAATGTAAGAATTCTTCTTTTTAGATAAAAAGGCAATAACGGTTAGCTGTCAGTACACAAATAAGCTAACGAGAATTTTACTGAATCAGCAAACTCTAGCTGTGTAGGAAAGTTAGGGTTGTTTTATAACAAAGCGTCGAAATCTTTCAGGCACGAATTCATAATGAAGATCACCTCATGGAGCCTTTGATAATGAAGTGAAAATGTGCGGAAATATTTAACGTTATTATATTTAGGAAAATGTTAACATCCTTCAGTAAATACTAGAAGTTAGAAAGTTCAAGAACAAATTAACAAATTAGGAATGTATTAGGTGATTAGTATGTGAAACTTTGTTTCATAGAGAACGTTAATTATAAAGGCTTCTGAAAGCAACTGGAGAGTAACCGTTAATAGAAAGGAGACAGACAAAAATACTTTAGAATTTAAAGCTGTAGGATACAATAAAAATATTACATTAATTTTGAAGTACTAAACGCCAAGTTAATTTTTCCATAATGGAAAACACAATAATTTAACTTCAAATGAAGCTAGTCCAAAGTTAGAAAGAGGAGAAAAGTGAAAACTAACATTAAAGTGAAATGAAACATCAAAGATACAACCGTTTGAGGCGAAGAGTTTTTACTGCAAATAGAATTCACATAAAATGGCAGTGCTGTATGCGTTATTGAAATTTGCAATATTTTGAGACTGAAATAATACTAGTCGAAATATTTTCCGAAATAGCTAAAACATATAAAAGGGGCAAGGAGCAGTTCTAGAAAGATCATTAAAAAGATATTGATGGAAAGGCATTTCTGGATATTTAAAAAGGGCCAGACGAAATAGTATTCATGTTCAGTGCTGAGGAATTAATTGCAACGGTATCTTAATGTCAAAAGACAATGGACCTATGAATCAGTTGAAAGATCAGACATGGCCTTGATGATATTATCAACTAGTATTCAAGAGAATTAAACGTAATGACTAACTTCTTCATGACCAAATGTCAGTAAATGTAATAAAATTAGTACCCTAGGAAATGAGTTTTAAAAGAATAAGAAACCAGTCACAAATACTGATCGAGTACAAATAGTTCTCTAATGCTAGGTTAAGCAAAACAAGAATTTGAATGAATATTTGAAAGTCATGGTAACTGACTAGTATGTAATCAATGCCATCTGCTAATTTTTAAAACAATTTGCCAAAAATTATATCATATGAAGTTAGGTAGTTTACAGGTTCGGCAAGAATTTTAGCTTGTGATTAAAGGCAATCCTCAGTTACTGGAACATGTGTGTAAATGATCATGAGTTTGACGTTCATAGATTTATAGATGAATGGAAAAAAAGCCATTTACACGCACTTACTGAAGCTGAAAGATTTCATGTTTCATAAAATAATTGAAAAGTTAAATTTTACCGTCAAGTAGCAAGCTCGGAGTGTTGCCTTCAAGACAAAGAAGCTTAAGCGTTACAAAAAGCATCCTTTAAACTACATTTCAAGATAAAAAAAATTCTGTGCCAAAGAAGGCAGGAAACACCTGAAATAATTGAAATAAAACAAAAAAAAATATCTTATGTAACCATCATATGCTAGATTCAACATTAACCAGAGATCAAAAGGTTTAGGAAATGATTTAGAAGAAAAAATGCATAGCAACGGAAAGCAGTGGTAGATTGAGCAATTCAAGCTTTCTAATTTGATGAGAGTTAGAGATATATAAGTATGGGCATATGCCCATAAGCTTTTGATAATATACCAGTTCTTGATGCTGATGCTGATGCACCACTTGATGTTGAAGTCCCACTTGAAATTGATGCACCACTTGATGTTGAAGCCCCACTTGAAATTGATGCACCACTTGATGTTGATTCGCCTTCAGATGCTGAAGTTTTAGAGCCAGATGATGAACTAGATTCTGAAGCGACATAAAGAGTGGATTAATGACTAAGCAGCTTTAAGGAAATTACTCCCATCTGAATGAATGCAGTTATAATGCGTATCATGTTATCAAGACATTTTTATGAGTGCACAGAACAGGTCTGCTTTTGCGGTTCGTTCCTTAAAGGGCAAGGAAGGAATAATTAAGTCAATATTTGAAATAATATTAGTTCCACCATTCCGACAGATTGGTGAGAAGTGTTAGAACGTTGGAAATAATATGTTCGTATAGATATATCAAGTTCATGCTTTGCATTGCGAATCTATGAATATCAAGTAATTAAATTTCAGAAACATTTTCATGTTCGTGACAATGTATTAGTCTTGCTGATCACAGTCTTTCTGTAAGCACAGTTTTAACAGGTGCTGTAAAAAGTCTGCTTTCACTCCTGCTGCGTAGCACTAGTGGTCAGACTTTAATAACATATGTCTATATGTGAAAAATGAACAGATATAATACGTAAATATACATGCATATATGTATATATGCATGTATATATATATATATCATACATACACTTATACATACACATACACACCTATAAACGTGGACAGATAAATATGATAGATATTTGTGTGAATACTATGTAATCAGCAAGAGGGAAGGGAAATTTCCCGTTGTATTGTGACAGTGAAAGCATGCATGCAGTTTGATTTAACAAAACAATTACTGGTTTGTTGAATTGTATATATTACAGTATATATACATACACACACACACACACACACACATATATATATATATATATATATATATATATATATATATATATATATATATATATATATATATGCACATGATTAAGCTGCATTTATAAGGACCTCATCATTGGTTATGATGCATGGAAACTGTAGCATGTTGATAGTCCCGGCAACTCTACTTTTCCTACATTTTGACGATTTTAGTGTTGTAACTGTAGTGTGTGTCAAACGAGGCACTTAAGTAGAAAAGCAGAATGATAAGGCAACGACAGTTGCTACGCAGTGAGTGCTGTCTAAGGAGACTGATGACATAAGCGTCAGCAAAGAGAGTAATTTTTTTCCTTGGGAAAAGAGTGCCATGTAAATCCTTTTGACCTATAGGACATTGAAAAATAATTTTCTGGGTATATCTGTGACTAGTTTTGAATGAATGGAAAATAGTTCCTCGAGGCTGAGGTGCTAGAAAATTTAGCGAATATTAAATGATACATATGGCAGTTCAAAGACAAACTTTTACCTTAGGAATGATACTAGTTTTAAAGCGAAAAACTAGTTCCCATGCCGGAGGATCAAACACAGGCCAAAGAGCAAAGAAAAGAATTATTATGTAGGAATTGCTGAGTTAAGAAAAATATTAGTAATTGAATGGGTTTGTAACACATCCTTCATAAACAGTATTGGAGGTAAAAACCAAAAGCTATTATAAGATTGAAAAATATCGATTTTTGTGTGTAACAGATACCAGGTAACCTGACTGATGCCGAATGGTATAAGGAGGAAGTAAAATGTAATATGTCATTGCCTTGGAGGAAATGCCTTAGCAAATGCCAAATATATGTATTTACTTGCATTATAAAATTGTCAGAAGAAGAAGCTGTTTGAGATCCAGAGCTTAAAGGATACGACGGAGAAGAAATATGTAAATGCTAAATAGCAGTTAGTAGATAAGCAGTTTGATACTAGGAACTCAAGAGAGAAATAGAATGATGTTGAATTGCTGTGTTCCAAAGGAAAGGTAAAGCAAAATGGCTTTAAAACGCTTGAAAATAATAAAAGATGTGCTGTATGGAAAATGTTGTATAATGCAGGTAAATGTAGAAAACAAATACTTCATTTGTAGATATAGGAGATCCATGAAATTCCTGTATAAACTCAAAGAAAGGTTGATCGAGAAAATACATTTGGATGAATTGGTCTTTGAGGTTCTTGAAAATTTATGGTGTTCAACTCTCGTCAGAAGTATCAGTTCAGTTGCTGAAATGACAGGAGTGATGCCGTTCAGATACTGATGTATATTGGTAATGACGTTTTTATAGGAATCTGTTCAGATTACAAATAAATTTATAAATAATATATAATGATATGAAAGTACATTAAAAATATTTTGATGATATAGGCTTTGAAACTGATTTTCAAACAGAGTTACTGGTAGTCATAATGCATCTCGTTTAACTAAATTTAATAATCTTGATGACAGTTTTCCAATAATAATGAAAACAGTTAAATTGTGTGAAAGGTTTTGGAAATGAAGGTAGAAATTTCTCCAAGTAGCGCTACTTCTTTTGCTAAGGAGCTCAAAAAATAGTGATATCTGAATGACATTTACCAAGGCGTAGACAAAGCAGTATGAGACTTGGAGCTCTTTAAAAGTAATCTGCGGTATAGATAAGCCGCTCCCCTGGGATAAGAAAGAAATAACCGATGAATAGGTTTGAAACCAAAGGCTTTAGTAAAGAAAGGAACGAAAACCTGTTACTTGCACGAACTGCAGACTGAAAGACTGATCTCAAGATTATTAGCATATAGCAATGTAGAAATTGCTTTGTAACGAAATTAAGGCCAATAATATTTGGAAGTAATAAAATAAAGATGTTTAAAGGGCTTTGTAACATTCTGTACATAGCATTTCAAAGGTGAAAGGTTCAGAAAAGAAAGACTTAACAGAAGAATGAAAAGGAAAGGATTTTCACTTGTGGAAAAATAATAATAATTAGATTGACGACAAGAGGAAAATGAAACAGTCAAAAGCAGTACGTACTTACTGTAAGGAAAGTGCCACTGAAAGCATTTTGAAGGTGATATTTGAAACTTGTAGAAAGGCATGTGTAACTGGCAAATAGAATTACCAGCCATAGGAGTAGGAGACTTCGAGGATTCAAAAATGAATTTACATACCGTCTAGAAAATAACGTGTACATATATCATTGCTAAGGAACTTGAGAAAGAAATTAGATATGGTCTCGAGAATAACTGAAGTATAACGTATAAGGGAAATGCTGTATAAAGCATTTAGATGTTGAGAGCGTAGTAATAAGCTTATTTGCACCCAGTTTACAAGTTGTAGAGAATTTACCGGCTGCTGGAGTCGAAGTTGCATCCACTGATGATTCTGTAGATGCGCCACTTGATACTGATGTATCCACTAGATGCTAATATACCACTTGAGGCTGATACGCCACTTGATGGTGTTGTACCACTGT
Source organism: Macrobrachium rosenbergii (assembly GCF_040412425.1). NCBI lineage: Eukaryota > Metazoa > Arthropoda > Malacostraca > Decapoda > Palaemonidae > Macrobrachium > Macrobrachium rosenbergii. The sequence goes on along the minus strand of NC_089753.1, from coordinate 45,592,327 downwards.
GGATGTTGAACTACCTGATGCTGATATGATATGAAGAATAAATTAACAACCAGACAGACCATGGAAAATTGCTCCCATGTTACAAAGTAAAGCTATATTTCTTACGTGTTGGTTTACCAACGTACCTGGCAATTATATATGATTTTGTTATATAAAGGCTCTGCGTTTTAAAGACACTAGTTGAAGGTACAGTTCTTGGAAATTATGGATGGTGGTGCCATTTACATTAATCACTTGTGAATTATGGTTGGAATGGGTTTAGGTAAAAAATGGTTTGTATTTTTTGGCTATCTAAATAGATTTATTTGGTTTAATGTCTAAGTTTAATACTAAATAGGATTATGACCCTGCAAAAAGTTTATAAGAATAATTTAAGTAATGTAATAATGTAAGGGATAAAAGTAGGAGTATGGCCACCATGAAACGGTCTTAGAGGATCTCGTCACTCTCAAGAAGGAGCTATAAGAAACAACGTGCGAGAGATGCACCTCATTAACATTGCAAGGAATGCAGTAGTGGGGAATACGGAAATAATTGGAAAGGCCCCCGGAACCCTTGCACCTGCAGCTGCAATAGGCGCTCTTAATCCAGCAGGAGAAGCCCTCCCTGAATACAACACAGGAAAAGTTTCTCCTGGCCACCAACACCAGACAATTATCATCCAGGACTTAGCTAGACCTGCATCAGACAACAACACTAACACTGAGAGATGGTATTCCTGGGCTTGAACAACGCCAGCATGGCTGAGAAACTGAGAGCGCCTTATTGACCAATCAAAATATTCACCGGGAAATGCTAAACTGATGAGTCAGCGCATCATACCTGCTGCTAATCAAGGCTACAGCAGCAGAACAATGAGAGCTAAAATTTTGTTTACCAGGAGATCTCACCAGCCAATCAAAATGCACGATTTTTTCCCCTGCCAATCAGCACGTGGTAAACATCCTGCCCACTACTGACCATCACGATGAGTAAGACTCATAGACGGATCTACTCTCATCTTTCATCGAGACTATGCCCAATACAGCCTGAGTGGAACGTGGCTTAAAAGCATGCAAAACGACTTTTCTGCATGGCAATAACTGTAAGGACGTCCCGTACCGCATTTCAGTACCGGATTAAGACTCTTTGAGGTTACACTGTAACTTGATTGTAATATTTTCCGGTAAAAGACTCCCAGTTGGGGAACTTTCACCTCTCAGTTAATGTAAGAATGATGAACATAGGTGGGGTACTGGTGGAATGCAGTAACAGAAAAAGTAAACATCGAAGGATAGAAAAAACTATATAAGCTGAATGCAGCTATTACTTCCAACTCTACTTGCTGGAAATTTTCAAGGCACATATTAATCCTGATTCGGAAAAATCACTTGAGGAACACTTATTAACGAAAATAATCTTAAGAAAGTAAGGAGAAAGTTCTACAGAAGAGTAATCGTGATTGTAAAAACAAAGGGAGTTTCATCGCTATTGTGGCAACATCTCATGGACACACTTCCCCAGTAAAGATAAATGACACAATATGAACCAAGGCATTCACATTCTTGTGAGTGTAAAATTTTAAGACAAGTCTTTTCTTGATCTTGGGTAAATCATGTATCAAGAGGAATAATACTAAGAAAACGACATAAAACAGGCTTACACTATAGTTTAAACAAATACTTGGCCAGCTACTAATATGAATATGCCCCTTTTTTAATGTATAAATAATGGGGGTCCTGAGGAGGTGAAGCTCCCCTGTCCAAGTTGGACGTTAGTCCTTAGTTTGGTTTGGTTAAGAAGTATCTCCAGCATTGCCACTTTTGTAATAGTTGGGTAAGGTTAAAGGAGTAGCTGGGTTTGCATGTAGCGAGTTTAGCTTGTTGTAGACTGTTTCTGGAATATAAGAGTATATTTGAGATGAGACATAATTGATATTTGAAAAAATGTGAACTATTAGTATACGTTCCTGGGGAAAAAGAATACTTAATGATGATACTCTCCAGTAATGGTATTTCTTCTCGAGGTGAGTAAGAATGATGACTCTTATTAAGTTCTACATCAGTTGTAGACAGCTTCTCAGCAAAGGAATGGTAGAGGGTTAGGTATCATAACTTTGCTTACATGTGCCAGACCAAACGCACAAACCATGTTCATGAAAAAAGAAATTGTGACTGAATTGCGCTAATAGTGATATTCATATGCATCTTGTGTTAAGAATTAACAGAAAACTTAATCAGAAATTTAGTGTCATTTATGTTAACTATACAGGCACCCCAGTCAAAAATAATTTTCAAACCCATGTTTACATGATAGTTTGCACTTGACAGATTTGACCAAGCTTATTCGTCCTAATACCGGGAAAATATGTCTTATCCAAAAATTTGAAATACAAGCCAGATTTTTTTCCAGCTATCATAAAGTCTACTTACGGACTGATGCTTGTGTTACTTTTTCTTTTGCAATAGTCGTTACATGAAGTGTGGTTCCACCTTCTTGTAAAGCCTCTTTATTCAATGTAGCAATCTCTTCATCAATACTACTTATTTCGTCTTCGATATTTTCTTCTTCTTTTTCAATTGAGGTCTGGAGATCCTTCAGTTTGGTTTTCTGGACACTAGTCAAATTACTGGGGTTAGATTTAATAGAAACTTTGATTGTAATCACTGTTATCACAAGTGTTTCAGTTTCATTAGTTGAGGAGTCAATGTTTGTCGTATCTCTTTGATCTACAAAATTTGTAATATTTTCCAGAAGAGCCAGTGTATCTGCAATAAATGTACTTATATCTGTAGCCAAATCTCTGGTTTGTCTGCGTTTTCTAGTTACTGCTGCATTTAGCGCATTTTGGATTCCATTGTATAGATTATATAAGTTCCTTAAGAGGGAATTTAATTTATTTCTTACAGTTTCTAGTTCG